>NC_073377.1:39071824-39231824 GCF_028641065.1 Leucoraja erinaceus
CCCTGTGCTGGAATCAGTACCAGAAAAGGTTAGTGACTTCAGTTTAATTTTCATTTATAAAACTTTGCAAGTTTTCTACTAGGGAATCACAATAATTTAATAATTATAGGTATGTCTTCCTCTTTTATAAGAGGAAGAAAATGAGTTGTTAATAAAAATGCAGATCCAAAACATCCTTGTTCCTAATGCCATAAATTCTGCACTTTTCCAGAACTTTTTCAGAAAACATGCCCCAAGTGAAAAAGGTCCTTCTGGTATCAGTGCTGAAGTAATGGACACTTATGTGAAAAGCTGTGGTGAGTATTATTCCAGTAGAATATTGCACCTAATGCAGCAGTGTTGCTTAAAAAGTAGCATCTCTCCATCCTTTAGAATTCTGGGTTGTAATTAAGCCATAATTGAGATGTAACGATTCAGTACAATGTAAGATTAGGTTATTTTTAAGTAAAACCGTGTGTATTTGATAAAGACGTTCAGTGTTTCTTTGCATTATGGATTTTCAATGAGCATGTCACTGAAAGTAAGCATGCAGGTACAGCAAGCAGTGAAGAAAGCTAATGGAATGTTGGCCTTCATAACAAGAGGAGTTGAGTATAGGAGCAAATAAGTCCTTCTGCAGTTGTACAGGGCCCAGGTCAGACCACACCTGGAGCAGTGTGCAGTCTTTGTCTCCAAATTTGAGGAAGGACATTCTTGCTATTGAGGGAGTGCAGCATAGGTTCACAAGGTTAATTCCGGGATGACGGTACTGTCGTATGTTGAAAGAATGGGGCGACTGGGCTTGTATACACTGGAATTTAGAAGGATGAGAGGAGTATTGAAACATAAGATTATCAAGGGATTGGACACGCTAGAGGCAGGAAACATGTACCCGATGTTGGGGGAGTCCAGAACCAGGGGCCGCAGTTTAAAAATAAGGGGCAGGCCATTTAGAATGGAGATGAGGAAAAACTTTTTCACCCAGAGAGTTGTGGATCTGCGGAATTCTCCGCCTCAGAAGGCAGTGGAGGCCGATTCTCTGGATGCTTTCAAAAGAGTTAGATAGAGCTCTTAAAGATAGCGGAGTTAAGGCAGGAACAGGGTACTGATTGTGGATGATCAGCCGTGATCACAGTGATGGCGATGCTGGCTCGAAGGGCCGAATGGCCTACTCATGCACCTATTGTTTATTGTCTATTATATATTTGATTAAAATGCAATGTAGATGAAAGAATCATAGACACAAGGGTGTAAATTTGTCTTTAGTCGCATGCTTGGTGTTTTGAAATTAATGGTAGAGTTATGTGTCACACACATAACTCATAACACATATGACTGGGAACAAATTTAACATCGTGGGGCATTTAAAAAGCAGTGATTAGTTTTGCAGAGTTATTGCTTATGCTGGAAGTCAAGTACTCGCAGAATTGCCATTCAGGAGTGGCTATTATCGGTGAGATTGTTGATGTGGAGTGCTGTGTTTGAGGGTTAGTTTAGTTTAGAAATACAGTGCGAAAACAGGCCCTTCGGCCCACCGAGTCTGCACTGACCAGGGATCCCCGCACATTAACACTATCCTACACGCACTAGGGACAATTTACATTTATACCAAGCCAATTAACCCATAAATCTGTACGTCTTTGGAGTGTGGAAGGAAACCAAAGATCTCAGAGAAAAACCCACGGGGAGAACGTACAAACCCCGTAAAGACAGCACCCGTAGTCGGGGTCGAACCCGGGTCTCTGGTGCTTTAAGCGAGCAACTCTACTGCTGCGCCACCATGCCGCCCTAGTTGAACGTCAAGTAAGATTGGTTTTTGGAATTTATTGGCTATTGTGGCACTGTTCTCGGTACAGTTCTCGGTCCCACTGTTCTGGGAAAGCACATCTCGGACCCGCAAACGCTCAGCATAGGAGCACCGCAAGGCCGCGTACTCTCTCCTCTCCTCTCTCTACACCAACGACTGCATCTCCACAGACATCTCTGTCAAGCTTTTCAAGTTTGCTGATGACACAACCCTGATTGGACTGATCCAGGATGGGGAGGAATCTGCCGACAGACAGGAAGTGTCACAGCTGGCGTCCTGGTGCCATTGCAACAACCTGGAGCTCAATGCTCTTAAGACAGTGGAATTGCTTGTAGACTTTAGGAGAGTTCCCCCTCCCCTCACCCCACTCACCATCATCAACACCACAGTCACATATGTGGAGTCTTTTAAGTTCCTGGGAACCATCATCTCCAAGGACCTTAAGTGGGGGGCGACCATCGACTCCACAGTCAAAAAGGCATAACAGAGTATGTACTGGCTACGGCAGCTGAGGAAACACAATCTGCCACAGGCAATGATGGTCCAATTCTATACGGCCATCGTAGAGTCTGTTCTCACCTTCATGGTCTGGTTTGGCTCAGCCACCAAACACGACACCTGGAGGCTGCAGCGAATCGTCCGATCAGCTGAGAAGGTTATTGGCTGCAACCTTCCCTCCATTGATGAACTGTACACTGCAAGGGCCAGGAAGCGAGCGGGCAATATCATCTCTGACCCCTCTCACCCTGGCCACAAACTCTTTGAATCACTTCCCTCTGGAAGGCGACTCTGTCAAAGCTGCCACAGCCAGATATAAAAACAGTTTTTATCCACGAGTAGTTGCTCTACTCAACAGCCAAAAATCTGTAGCCTCCCTTTGATCTGGTATTTTGTTGGTTCACATGCTTGATCAATGGTGTTTCATCATTAATGTTTTATTATTAGTAATGTTTAGTGATTTCTGAGTCATTTGTAAGTGTCACTGTATGTCATGTTGTTACTTGTGGGCGGAGCACCAAGGCAAATTCCTTGTATGTGAATACTTGGCCAACAAACTTACTTACTTACTTCTGTTACAGGCATTATTAACATGTACTGTATTTTTGTAAGAAGGAATAGCATTGGAGTAAAATGATTAGAGTCATCGAGTCATACAGAGATACAGTGTGGAAATAGGTCCTTTGGCCCAACTTGCCCACACCGGCCAACATGTCCCAGCTACACTAGTCTCACCTACCTGCACTTGGTCCATATCCCTCCAAATCCATGTACCTGCCTAACTTTCTTAAACGATGGGATCGTCCCAGCCTCAACTACCTCCTCTGGCTGCTTGTTCTATACACCCACCACCCTTTGTGTGAAAAGGTTACCCCTCAGATTCCTATTAAATCTTTTCCCCTTCACCTTGAACCTATGTCCTCTGGTCCTCGATTCCCCTACTCTGGGCAAAAGACTCTATGCATCTCCCCAATCTATTCCTCTCATGATTTTATACACCTCTATAAGATCACCCCTCATCCTCCTGCGTTCCATGGAATAGAGACCCAGCCTACCTCAACCTCTCCCTATAGTTCACACTTTCTAGTCCTGGCAACATCATTGTAAATCTTCTCTAAACCCTTTCAAGCTTGACAATATCTTTCCTATAGCATGGTGCCCAGAACTGAACACAATATTTTAAATGCGGTCTCACCAAAGTCATGTACAACTGCAACATGACCTCCCAATGTCTATACTCAATACTCTGACAGATGGCCAATGTGCAAAAAGCCTTTTTGACCACAATATCCGCCTGTAACTCGACCTTCAAGAAACCATGCACTTGCACTCCTAGATCCCTCTGCTCTACAACACTCCCCAAGTCAAGTCAAGTGTATTTGTCACATACACATACGAGATGTGCAAAGGCCTATCATTCACTGTGTACGTCCTGCCCTTGTTAGACGTCCTTGTGCAACGGCCTGGCAGAGCGCGCAGTCCGCAGTGCCAAAGACTTGCTGGAACATTGTCGTTTGTCTCGCTCTGACTTTTACCTTGCCCTCCCTAACCTTCGCAACATCTCCCTCGACCCTGCCATGGGCTCCCCTGCGCAGCGATTCATGTCTCGCACCATGAGGCCCCCGATCCCGGTGGCCCAGCGCTCCCTCGTGTCCTCCGTCCTCAAGCCCGCTGCTGTCCAGGAGCGCATTGCCCTTAAGCACGAAATCCAGAAGCGCTCCCACGATGAGTCCTGCCGTCCTCTCCCGAGTCTCTTCCCCGGTCAAGTTGTCCGAATGCAGTCCCCCTCTGGTCACTCCAGGGTCGCCACCGTCGTCGGCTCTGCAGGTTCGCCTCGGTCCTATCTGGTCGACCATGACGGCATCGTTTACCGCCGGTCACGACAGCACCTGCGGCTTGTCAACGAGCCACCACCTCCGCCCGCGGACCCATTAACTCCGCCGTTGCAGTCTTCCACCCCTCCCGCCGCTCCTCGCATGTCTCGGTCCCTGCCTTCTCAGCTCTATCAGCCGACTTCTCCCCCGGCTCACCCTCCCTCGCCTGCCCGTCTGCCCCGCTGCTGCGCCCGCGTCCCCTCCTTCTTCTCCGTCTTCTCCATCCCCTCCCGGATCCCCCGTTCCGGTTCGGTCACCTGCACCTGCACCTACACCGGCTCCTTTTCTTCCTGCAGGGAGGGGAGATGGCGAGATGCGAACCCGGTCGGGACGCGTTGTCAAGCCGCCTGTCCGTTATGGCGACTTTGCATAACTGCTCATAGCGCATGTGACGTGGTCACCCTGTCACTACCTTGTTGCCTTTTGTTTCTAAGGGGAAGGATGTAGATGATATGTGCATGTACCTTTAACATAGTGACCTCATCACTACTAACCACTTCCCATATCACAAGTATAATTGCAACCTCCCCACCCACTGATCTCTCTCTAGTTCCCGTGACAGACCACGTACAGCTAGTGCAGTAATGTATGTTACAGTATGAATAAAGTGAAGTAAAGACACAGTGCGTTGATGACACTTCTTTACAGTCACGTCTTCAAATAACTCAATCAGATTTGTGAGATATTAACCTCCCACGTACAAAAACATGCTGACTATCCCTAATCATCCCTTGCCCGTCCAAATGCCTGTACAACCTATCCCTCATAATACTCTCTCGTAACTTTCCAACTACAGATGTTAAGCTGACCACCCTATAGTTCCCAGCATTTTCCCTGCAGCCCTTCTTGAAAAGAATCACAACTTTCGCTCCCCACCAGTCTTCCGGCGCCTCTGCTGTATTTAAGGACAACTCGTAAATTTCAACCAGGGCACCCGCAATTTCCTCTCTAGTTTCCAACAATGTCCTTGGATGTATCTGGTCATGCCCTGGAGATTTGTCTTCCTTCATACACGATAGTACCTTCAGTACATCTTCGACGCTAACACTGACTGCTCTCAAGATACTTCCATTGACTGCCCCAAGTTCCTCCATCCTACTGTTTTTCTTCTAATTAAATACAGAGGAGAAATACTCATTGAGGACCTTGCCCATCTCCTGTGGTTCCACACAGAGGTGACTGCTTTGATTCCTGAGAGGTCCCACTCTCTCTAGTTACCCTTTCCCCCCTTATGTATTTATAAAATCGTTTGGGAATGTCCTTAATGCTACCTGCCAGAGCTACAGTGCTCTCCATAATGTTTGGGACAAAGACCCATCATTTATTTATTTGCATCTGTACTCCTCAATTTGATATTTGTAATAGAAAATAATCACATGTGGTTAAAGTACACATTGTCAGATTTTATTAAAGGCCATTTTTATACATTTTGGTTTTACCATGTAGAAATTACAGCTGTGGAGTACAGAGGCAAATATATAAATGATGGGTCTATTCCCCAAACATTATGGAGGGCACTATATCTCATGGCCCCTTTTTGGCCTTCTCATTTCCTTTTACAGTTTACTCCTTAGCTCTGGAAACTCTTCCAGGGATGCACTTGATCCCTGTTGCGTATACCTGTCGCATGCATCCTTCTTGTTTTTGACCAATACCTCAATTTCCCTCGTCAGCCAAGCTTCCTTACGTTTGCCTGCTTTGCCCTTCAATCTTAACAGGGATGTACTTCACCTGAGCTTTTGTCAGAACACTTTTAAAAACATCCGACTTGACCGATGTTCCTTCCCCTCAAATAACCTGCTCCAGTTAACTTGAGCGAGACCTTCACTCATATCCTCATATAGATTTATTATTTTCACATGTACCAAGTGAAAATACTGTAAGTATATTAGAAACATAGGAACATAGAATATAGGTGCAGGAGGACGCCATTTGGCCCTTCGAGCCAGCACCGCCATTCATTGTGATCATGGCTGATCGTCCCCTATCAATAACCCGTACCTGCCATCTCCCCATATCCCATGACTACACTAGCCCCTAGAGCTCTATCTAACTCTCTCTTAAATCCATCCAGTGACCTGGCCTCCACTGCCCTCTGTGGTAGGGAATTCCATAAATTCACAACTCTCTGGGTGAAAACGTTTTTTCTCACCTCAGTCTTAAATAACCTCCCCTTTATTCTAAGACTGTGGCCCCTAGTTCTGGACTCGCCCAACATTGGGAACATTTTTCCTGCATCTAGCTTGTCCAGTCCTTTTATAATTTTATATGTCTCTATAAGATCCCCCTCACCCTTCTAAACTCTAGTGAATACAAGCCTAGTCTTTTCAATCTTTCCTCATATGACAGTCCTGCCATCCCAGGGATCAATCTCATGAACCTACGCTGCACTGCCTCAATCACAAGGATGTCCTTCCTCAAATTAGGAGACCAAAACTGTACAAAATACTCCAGATGTGGTCTCACCAGAGCCCTATACAACTGCAGAAGAACCTCTTTACTCCTATACTGAAATCCTCTTGTTATGAAGGCCAACATTCCATTAGCTTTCTTCACTGCATGCTGTACCTGTAAGCCATCTTTCAGTGACCGGTGTACAAGGACTCCCAGGTCTCGCTGCACCTCCCCCTCACCTAACCTAACCCCATTGAGATAATAATCTGCCCCCTTGTTTTTACCGCCAAAGTGGATAACCACATTTATCTATATTATACTGCATCTGCCACGCCTCTGCCCACTCATTCAACCTGTCCAGGTCACCCTGCAACCTCCTAACTTCCTCTTCACAGCTCACACTGCCACCCAGTTTTGTGTCATCCGCAAACTTGCTAGTGTTGCTCCTAATTCCCTCTTCCAAATCATTAATATATATGGTAAACAGTTGCTGCCCCAACACCAAGCCTTGCGGCACTCCACTCGCCACTGCCTGCCATTCTGAAAAGGACCCGTTCAATCCTACTCTTTGCTTCCTGTCTTCCAATCAATTTTCTATCCATGTCAACACCCTACCCCCAATACCATGTGCTCTAATTTTAGTCACCAGTCTCCCGTGCGGGACCTTATCAAAGGCTTTCTGAAAGTCTAGATACACTACATCCACTGGCACCCCTTCATCCATTTTACTTGTCACATCCTCAAAAAATTCCAGATTAGTCAAGCATGATTTCCCTTTCATAAATCCATGTTGACTTGGACTAATCATTTTACTGCTATCCAAATGCCCCATTATTACCTCTTTAATAATTGACTCCAGCATCTTTCCCACCACCGAAGTCAGGCTAACTGGTCTGTAATTCCCCGTTTTCTCTCTTGCTCCTTTCTTGAAAAGTGGGATAACATTAGCTATCCTTCAATCCACAGGAACTGATCCTGAATCTATTGAACATTGGAAAATGATCACCAATGCGTCCACTATTTCTAGAGTCACCTCCCTGAGGACCCTGGGATGCAGACCATCAGGTCCGGGGGATTTATCATCCTTCAATCCCATTAGCCTACCCAATACTATTTCTGGCCTAATGAAAATTTCTTTCAGTTCCTCTACCCCCTTAGATCCTCTGTCCTCCAGTACATCTGGGAGATTGTTTGTGTCTTCCTTAGTGAAGACAGATCCGAAGTACCTATTCAACTCTTATGCCATTTCCTTGTTGCCCATAATAATTTCACCCGTGTCTGCCTTCAAGGGACCCACATTTGACTTTGCTACTCTTTTTCCCTTAACATATCTAAAGAAGCTTTTACTGTCCTTCTTTATATTCCTGGTCAGCTTCCCTTTGTACTTCATCTTTTCAGCCCGTATTGCCCGTTTTGTTTCCTTCCGTTGTCCTATGAAAGTTTCCCAATCCTCTGGCTTCCGGCTACTCTTTGCTGTGTTATACATCTTTTCTTTTAGTTTTATTCTTTCCCTAACTTCTCTTGTCAGCCACGGTTGCCTCCTACTCCCCTTAGATTCTTCTTTTTTGGAATGAAATTATCCTGTGTCTTCCGGATTATGCCCAGAAATTCCTGCCATTGCTGTTCCACCGTCATTCCTGCTATGATCCCTTTCCAATCTACCTTGGCCAGCTCCCCTCTGATAGTCCCCTTTGTTCAACTGCATCACTGACACTTCCGATTTAATGTTCTCCTTCTCAAATTGCAGATTAAAACTAATCATATTATGATCACTACCTCCAAGCGGTTCCTTTACCTCGAGTTCTCTTATCATATCTGGTTCATTGGACAACACTAAATCCAGAATTGCCTTTTCTCTGGTCGGCTCCATTACAAGCTGCTCTAACAATCCATCTCGGAGGCATTCTACAAACTCTCTTTCTTGAGGTCCTGAACCAACCTGATTTTCCAAGTCTACCTGCATATTGAAATCCCCCATCACCACAGTGGCATTGCCTTTGTTACATGCCAGTTTTAACTCCTGCTGCAACTTACACCCTACATCCGGGCTACTATTTGGGGGTCTGTAGATAACACCAATTAGTGTCTTCTTGCCTTTAAAATTCCTCAACTCAATCCACAGTGACTTTACAGATTACATTAGCAGAGAAGAATCTCCAATGAAAGAATTGTTTGCTGCGCGGTTTTTGTGATATAAGTTTCAAGAGGTAGGGTGACTCAAAGTTTATCAATTTTAACACTCAGTTAGGTTTTATGTTCCAATAATGATTATTATCAACATAGTAACAGCAAATGGTGGAGTTTTTTAAAATATCACTGTATAAGCTGTAACATTGGAATTTGCTAGAAATTCAGTACAAAAAATATTGTATTTCTCTGGTCAGTGTCATCTCTGAGCATCTTTATTTTTTTTTTGACAGCTGGATATTGTGTGATTACATACATACTTGGAGTTGGAGATCGGCATTTGGATAACCTTCTATTAACAAGGACAGGCAAGTTTTCATGAAATATCTCAGAAGCTTTTGTAATCCAGAATCTTCACCATTTTTGTTTATGCTTCACAACCTGCCTTATTTCTAAAATATTCTGCTATGTACTTGATGCATTTGTTGCTGATTTCATTCGAAGATTTGGCTTATCTTAAATTTAGAGTCAGTTTGAGTAAACATCCAGCAGAGGGCACTGTATGTCTATTTTGTGACATTAAAAAAGTTGTGTAGCAGATGGCTGTTTATGAATCTGAATTGGATTCATGCACAGGCCTGAAAATATCGAACAATAAATAAATCTTAAATCAATACAAGGATCTAATACAAAAATCCTGTGTATGTGCTTAAGTTGGGGTGGGGAAAATAAAACCTAGTATCGATTTTAGTCTTGATTTATTTGGTGCAAATGTTACATTGGTAGTCATTTTAACCTTTAAACATTATTTTCATGTAGACATGCACACGCTTACTCTAGTTACCTAAATACATATTTAAAAAGATATGCTCTTCCCTTTAGAAAAGCTGACAATACGAACAAAGATAGATTTTTTTTGCTTGGAAACCTTTAACTATCTTTTTTTGTATTTTATAACTGTTGGTTGTTTGCTTAACAGCATAAGAACATAGAAATATATACGACACAAATAATTTGTTTATGGTGCAGTATATATTGTCATTTGCACCCTATATTAATATTCTTGAGTTTAAATGATTAGAACCCTGCAACTGCAATCCATCCTATTTGTGCGATTATGTTTGTCAGCATTTCTAGCAAACCGCTTTGTATGAAAGACATTCTAAGAAATCTCTTGAGAATAAACCCAACAGCTTTGGCTAAACATGACAAGGGGCCATGTTTTCACACAGTCCTCCTTCAAGCAGGTTTCGAAGGCCACCTGATGTCAGATAATGGAACATGTTGGACAGATTTTAAAGAAGTGGATTGCATTCTTGCACTTTTTTCTCTAAAACATTTTGTTGATTTGAATGCGATACCCTTTCTGATAAAGACCTATAGTATTTTGATTTTTAGGGCCTTGACACAGGCACTGGACTAATGCACTGTGCTTTGTAGCGTTTTTCCGAGTGTTATTGATATATTTTTCATTACATGTGTTGACACAAACCGCATTGAAATATGGCAGAGTCTGTTAAATATAATTTTTTTAGTATAAAAATTCTGTTATGTTTAAAATATCTTAATTTTTTTCAGCTTGCTTGCTCTACTTTTATTATTTATATAAATACCTGGAGAAAGGAGATCAGTGGGTCACCACAAGCTCGGTTGACTGAAATGCTGACAGTTAACATTGAATTTTTCCAACCTTTTTTCTCTGTAGCTTGTGTTAAATTAGCACCCAAGGGAAATGTGCAGAACTATCGGGCAGCATTTGTGTCTGGAGGGATTTTTGGTTGAATGCTCAGAATGAGCTTATCATTCAAGATTGGCAAAGAGCAGGGACTGTGTAATGGAGAAAATACTTGACTGTACGAAGGAAAAGTTACTGGTTGGTTGGTCAAGCTTGTACTTGATCTGTAAAGCACAAATTTATCAACATTCTAGTGTTTCATATTTTGCATGCTGTAGGTTAAGATGAATTGTCACATTGTGGCAGCAATTCTTTTGCGTTTGGGGTGAAATTGATTTGTTAAAATGAGAGAGAGATGAAACTGTCTGGGGAAAAAATATATTTTCTTGTTTTCGCCGAAGGGTTTGCTGAATAAGGAGGAGAATTGATTGCAAGTTTAAAAAAAACAGCTCAGCAGGGATCCTATGGACTGCTAATAAATTTGAAAAAAGGGATTTTTAAATAATGCTTACATGATATCTGTGTTCAAGATAAGATTTTAGTTTGACAACGTTTTAAATATAGGGCTACATGACACTTGTTTTCTTGAAATAAGAGACAAAAAATGAAACTCCAGAAATGATCAATCAATTCAATTCAATATTTATTCCATGTCATTTGACCTCAGTGAGGCTCAAACGAAACTCCGTTTCTACACCCATACAAACAAAACAATTCCTACAAGACACACAAACAATTCAATTCACACAAACATCCATCACAACTCCTCACTGTGATGGAAGGCAAAGTCTTTTCTCTCCCCTGCACCATTTATCTCCCGATGTTGAAGCCTCAGGCTGGCGATGGCAAGTCCCACGGCCATTTAAGGCCGCGCCGGGCGATGTACGGCCCCGCTCCAGGTCTAAATGTCCCAAAGTTGGAGCACCCGGTGGGCGTTGGAATGTCCCGCGGCCATTAAAGCCATGCCGGGCGATGTACGGCCCCGCTCCGGGTCGTTCCAACCCCGCGACACGGGCTGGAGAAGTTGCGTTGCGGGAGCTCCAATAAGCAGTCTCCCACCCGGACCCGCGAGCTCCCGATGTCACAGTCCACCGGCCTGCAGCTGGAGCCTCCGAGCTCTGGAGTCGGGCTGCAGCAGCGGGCCACCACCGCTTCCCACGCTCCGAGGCCGGCCAGCCCCACGATGATAAGTCCACAGCTCCACAGGCTCCGCGACTGGAGCCCCCAGGTCGTTCCGGTTGGGGGCTGCTCCACGTTGGTAGTTCCCAACGACAACGGAGACCAACGACAACTAAGAGATTTTATCAATATAAAAAACGGTATAAAAAAAACACGACAACTATATCTAACTAGGCAATTAACTAGACAAAATTACACCCCCACGATACTGTGATAACTATGCATGCTGTGCAAACTGGACTATGCAATTGGGATATAAAGCTTACTTATTTTTCGTTTTGTGCTATAAATTTGGTGTTGAAAAGTTTGGTGATGTACTAATTGCCAATTTTCTTCAATGAATACAGCCCCATTGCGTTTTGAAGTTGTGCTGTTCTTATTTTGTTTTCAAAGAATCTGAGAGGCTAACATTGTCAAAATGCTTTATTTGTGCTGCCACAGGGAAATTGTTTCACATAGATTTTGGATATATTTTGGGCCGTGACCCTAAGCCTCTTCCACCCCCTATGAAGCTGAGTAAGGAAATGGTGGAAGGGATGGGTGGAATGCAGAGTGAACAGTACCAAGAATTCCGAAAGCAGTGTTACACTGCATTCCTGCACTTGAGAAGGTATTCATCTTGCTGTCTCCATGTAACAATATGATTGTAAAAAGTTGAAGTACTTTGTGAAAGTTTTGTGAATGACATTTGTAAATGTAAATTTTAATCCCACCAGTTGACAAACTAACTAGGGTTAAATTGTAATTAAAGGTTACTTAATTCAGATTGTAAGGAAAAATATTCAATTTATTAGACCTCTTTCATATTCCCATGTCAATCGAAAAGTGCTTCATAACTAGAAGTCCTTTTTATTCTAATAAAGGTAAAAATAGCATTCCCCAGTTTTCACACAGCGTGTTCAAGCAAATGGCAGTGGGCTAACTGGCCCAGTGAGCTAACTGGCCCAGTGAGCTTTTTTTTATGGCGCTATGGGGATCCTTTGTCTCCCAGCTGAAAGAGAGAATGTGGCCCAGCTTAATCATGTTTCCTGAACAGAAACATCTCTATAAATGCAGTTATATATAAATCCGTCATCTTACACCATTGCTTGAGGATCAGTCTTACTAACAGATTCTTCACCATAGATCCTGGCAGATTTTCCAAATGTTCGGCTACCTTAAAGTAAATATTATCCCGTGGAGTGATACATTAGGCCGCAGGCATACATTGTGTGGAAGAGCAAATAGAGAGAAGCTGTTCACATTAGTAAATATTGAAAGGAACGTGTCACAAATAAAACGTTGTTAAATTTATGAACACAAGGTTAAACACAAAAATTACCTTGAGTGGGTATTATTTGGAACTTGCTGTCTGATAAGGGATTGCAAGTGGTCCTTACAAATATGAATTTGAAAAGCACTTAAAGGGAAATAATTTGTAGGGCTGTGAGAACATGCAGGAATGAGACTGGATTGCTCTGCAGGGAGATAGTGAGACCTGAACAAATGTGAGCAGAAGAGAATATACTTGCACTAGGTTTATGCACTGTTCCACACAGACTGGTGCAGCATTAGTTGCAGAACTCAAATCAACTCTTTAAATTGCTTGTAACAGTTTTGATTCCCAATTGTAGTAAATAGATTACAAATGGGGACAAAACTTTTATTAATTTGGGGGTATTCTTTGTTCTTTGTTTATTCCAAATATGGTGATATAACAATTATCCCATATATGAATTGAGTGATTTTGTGATTCATTCAGGCATTCTTATTTGTACCTTCTCATGACCTAATGGAATTAAAGAGTAGGGCAATAACACAATCCTGATAGTAAAGTGAATATTGTTGTTCAGTTCATGAAATGTTCTTAGCTCGGGCACATTTTTCATTTAAAATCTTCTGGGTCAAATAAAAACAACTGTGAAAAATAAATAGAAAGTAAACACTGCAAATGCAGGAAATCTGAAACCAAAATGATGCTGGAAATTCTGGTTACTCAGCATTGATAGAGAGGGAAGGCTAACTTTAATAATTGTGATTCACATCCTTTGGTGAACAACCAAGGCCATTTTAGTAAGATTAAGACCAAGAAATTAAAAACCGCATGAGTCACTAAAAGAAAGCTCCACAATCTGCAACTGCTCAATAAGAAACTTGGGTGACTGGGGAAAGAAGATCAGCATGGCCATCTTTGTGTGGAATCACAAGAGATGGATAAGATATTAATTGTATACTTCTCATCTGTTTTTACTGAGAAGATCACGGAAGTGAAATTACTGAGGTATAAGAGGTGTAATATCTCGGATCACATTCAAACTATCAAAGAGGAGGTTTTGGCAGTTCTGAAGAGAATTAAGCTGGATAAATCCCTAGAGCATGACCAAGTACATCCTTGCACCAGTGCAGAATATAATTCTCAGCATTGTAGCGTGCCAGTAGGGACAGTCAGCATGGCTTTGTGCATGGGAATTTTTTTTCAAGAGGTGACTAAGAGGATTGAGGGCTGGACAGCGGAAATTGTCTATTTGGATTTTACCAAGACCTTTGTTAAGAAGTGCTCCTATGCTGGTGTTTATTGAAGCGGAAGTGTTATTGCCAATTCGTACTGATTGTGGTCTGTTAACGAGAAAGTTGAAGATCCAGATGCACTGGGATGCACAGAGGCCAGTTCCCTGACCTTGAGGGGATGATGATGTTAAGCGCTGAGCTTAGCTCATGAACAGTAGCTTTTTATATGTGTTCTTATTAAAATGAATATTTCCTATCCAATTACCTGTCCGAATGTATTTTAAATATTGTTATTTCAATTGCCTCAACTACTTCCATTAGCTAGCTAGACATAAAATGCTGAAGTAACTCAGCAGGTCAGACAGCATCTCTGGAGAAAAGGATCTAGTTTTGAAGAAGGGCTCTGACCCAAAACATCACCTATTTCTTTTCTGAGTCTGAAGAAGCTTTCTGACCCAAAATGTCACCTATTCCTTTTCTCCAGAAATGCTGCCTGACCCACTGAGTTACTCCAGCATTTTGTATCTATCTTTAGTATGTCAACATCTGTAGTTCCTTCCTATATATTTCCACTGACTGCTTGGTACCAATACCTGCTGCCTCAGTATGCAAAAATTGCCCCTCAGGTTCCTATTAAATCATTCCGCTGTCACCTTAAACTCATGTCCTCTTGCTGAGTCCTTTCTCTGCACAAAAAGAGGCTGCTTTTACCTTATCGATTTCCCTTACACCTGTATAAGATCACTCTTCGGTGTTTTGCGTTCCAAGGAATAAAGTTTGGTGTCCCTGACCTCTTCAACAGCTTAGGCCCTTGAGTCCTGGCAATTTCTTTGTAAATCTTCTCTGCACTCTCTTGAGTTTAATGATATCTTTCCTGTAGTGGGATGACTGAAACTGAACACAATTTTGTAAGTGCGGCCTCATCAACGTCTTGTATAACTAATATAACATTCCAAATTCTATACTTAATTCCCTGACTAATCAAAATCAACATTCCAAAAGCCCTTTTCACCAACCTATCTACCTGCAACGCCACTTTCAGGGACGCCTCGATCTCTCTGCTCAACAACCCTCCCTAGGGGCCTCCTTCTCACTGTGAAGGTCCTGCCCTGGTTTGACTTCCTCACGCTTATCTGATATAAACTCCACTAGCCATTTCTCGGCTCACTTGCTCAGATGATCAAGATTCTGCTATAATTCTGGACTGTCCAAAATGCCTTCTTAATTTTTGCTGTATTTGCATGCAGCTTTGTGATACAAAAATGCTTAAAACCTTGGCATTCTGCTGATTCTGTTCATTTAAATATACTCCTCTTCTTCCTGCCAAATGGTTGACCTCATATTTCTCCCATTATCTGCCAAATGTTTGTACATTAGTTTAACATGTGTATAGGTTATGTAATCTACAACACTATAGTAATCCCCCTATACTACATTGGAGCATCTGCCCAGAATTTTATACTGAAGGTGCTGGAGTGGGACAAATCCATAGTCATGTAACTTACAGGTTAAGATACTATCTACTAACCAACAGCAGACTCATGGAGAGCAGTAGTGTGAATATGGAACTTTTGGTAAGGTTTCGCATTGGCAAATTGTATATAGAAACATAGAAACTAGGTGCAGGAGTAGGCCATTCGGCCCTTCGAGCCTGCACCGCCATTCAATATGATCATGGCTGATCATCCAACTCAGTATCCCGTACCTGCCTTCTCTCCATACCCTCTGATCCCCTTAGCCACAAGGGCCACATCTAACTCCCTCTTAAATATAGCCAATGAACTGGCCTCGACTACCCTCTGCGGCAGAGAGTTCCAGAGATTCACCACTCTTTGTGTGAAAAAAGTTCTTCTCATCTCGGTTTTAAAGGATTTCCCCCTTATCCTTAAGCTGTGACCCCTTGTCCTATGAAGTGACAGTAGACAAAAATGCTGGAGAAACTGCATTGGTGCTACCTCCTGCACCTACACACAACTCACTGACTTTATCCATTTCACCATTAACTTCCATCCGGCACTCAAATACACCTGAATCATTTCCGACACTTCCCTATCATTTCTTGACCTCACTCTCTCCATCGCAGGTGATAGACTACTGACCGACATCCACTATAAACCCACTGAACCGGTCTGAAGAAGGGTTTGGACCCGAAATGTTGCCTATTTCCTTCGCTCCATAGATGCTGCCTCACCTGCTGAGCTTCTCCAGCATTTTTGTTTACCTTCGATTTTCCAGCATCTGCAATTCCTTCTTAAACGTATGAATTGACAGGACTGACCTGTAAACTGGCTGCCTGTAAAAGGTGGGCACCTATTTGAAGCTGGGTAACAAAAAAATGCAAAAGATTTAACTTAAGATTTAAAACGCTATTACTTACAGGGCATCAAAATAGATAAACAAAATGTCTTATTCAATAAGTAAGCTAAGAATGGGTCATTTAAGCAAACTGAGAAGAAAATTGCTGTTTTGCATGATCAGATTAATTGGTATTTAATACTGTTGTTAGAACACACTTCATAATCAGTGGAGATGATGTTCCTTTACAGAAATAGATTGCATCTGAAATACAGCAGTTCTGGTTGGTGAAAAAGGTCTTGGCAATCATTACAACGTGTTTAAGTGTCATTCCAAAGTAAGGACGATGCAAAAATAATCTCCAATGGGAAATAACATTCTATACCAAATACAAGGTTCACAAACCTTAACTCTCTGTAACATATAATTATTTTCATTGCCTCACTATTGTGCAGATGCCAGATGGAAGAATGTTGCATATGTACAAATGTGAGAATGGGGGGCAGTTGGAGAAAATGAATAATAACATAAGAGCATTACATTTGTAAAATGAAGAGCTGTAGGACATGCTCTGCATATCAAGCTGTGCTAATGGAGAGAGAAAAACTAAGACAATGTCACCGATGGATGACATGCAGTAGAAATAGCAAATTGCTACAGAGGAAGAGAATTAACTGAAGATACAGAATTTTATATTATGTTTGAATGGCTACAGTGTGCTCAGATGAGTCACAGTTACTTAAACTTGTATTGTGCTCACATATGACACTGCACAAGGATTACAGATGGATAGTCAGAGTGGAAGCTGAACAGAGAATTAAAGAGGCAGGTAAGATAGCACTGAGTCATCTCTGCAGTGTAGACATAGGTGCTTTGTAAAACAGTCATCCCAGTCTGTGTTTCGATTGTCCAATGTGGAAGAGATGGTTTATTCATTGTGAACACCAAATGTAGATAGTCCATGGGATTGAAAGAAATGTAAGCAAATTGCTGCTTTACTTGGAAGGACTGCTTGGATCCTTGGATATCGGGAAGGAAAGAGGTAAAATGACATTGCATACCCATCGTGTGATTGGGTAAATGGTGAAATGGTGAGAGAAAGATATCTGGTGATGGAATCTGATTGAAGCTGACAGAGTCAGTGCTGTCTGTATGTGATTAATGAAACGGTATAATTTAGGACAAGGCCACGGAGGCTTGAATTATCTACTTTTTACAGGAAATGAAAGCTGCAAAGAGGTGTATTAGAACAGTCAAATATAGTGGTTATAGATAAGCATGAACTGTATTATCACTGAGATAGTTCAGTCATCGCTACAATAGGGACAGCATTTACAATGTATTTGAGGATACGAATATCAACAAAATATTCCTTTTTCAATGTTCGCTATTCATTGACCATATCACCAAAGCATTTATTCTTTTTCCAGATACTCTAATCTTATTCTGAATCTTTTCTCACTGATGGTGGATGCCAACATTCCAGATATTGCTCTGGAGCCGGATAAGACGGTGAAAAAGGTAATCATGTTAGTTACTGATTGAAATTGTGATTATGAATAAAAGTTAAGTTATGAATGAAGTAACAAATGAAATGTTTCACTTTTTGATTTGGATCCAAATCAGACTTGGTGCATGCATTATTTAAAACCTTTTATATAAAGTTGATTTTAAACGTTGTTAATGTAACCCATTCTTGAATTGAAGGTGTTTTTCATGGTCAACAAACTACATTTCTTTGCTGCACTCTGGAACCAGTAAGTTAGATTAACTGCCAAAATAAGGCCTGTCTCTTTGTTTGTCTTTTTAATTACATTAATGCCAATGCGTACTGTTTTATTATGTTGGTTCAGTCCCCCAAAACAGAATTTTCCCTACCGTAAACAAAATGTACATCTATAAATTATTAATATTATTATTGTATTACCTTGGATTTAAGTCATTAGTAACTGCCACAAGTGCTTTTGTGCTCGGAGAAAAGCAGTATGTCCATGCTAAGTTTAGTGGGACTAGTGCAAGTTGACTTTTGAAAAATTGAAAAAGAAAATGGATCTGTTGCATGTAATGCAGGTTTACTTCAGAGTTGAACAGCTACAATCCTTGTGGTGTTCTGGAGAATATTACAGCCATTTTGGCTAGGAAATGATTAAGAAATGTCTGTGTCAAAGTCACGATGTTATATGATTTAGAGTTCTACAGCTATACGGAAACAGTCCTTTTGGCCTAACTTGTCCATGCCAATTGAAATAGTCCCACTTGCCTGCACCTGGCCCATATCCAGGCATGCCTTTCCTGTCCATGTACCTATCCAAGTGTATTTTAAATGTCATAACTGTACCCACCTTTATCATTTAATGAAGCAGCTTATTCCATATATCCACTGTCTGTGTGAACAAATTGCCCCTTGGGTCCCTTTCAAATCTTTCTACCCTCATCTTAAACATATTGCTTAAGTTTTAGAGTCTCCTACCCTGATAAAAAGCATTATCTATGGCCATCATAATGATTTTATAAACTCTCCACATCAAAACCCTCTGGGCTTCTGGGAAAATTAACCCAGTGACCTTTTATAACACAAATCTTCCAGACCGGGTAACATCTTTAAATATTTCTGCACCCTCTTCAGTTCAATGACATCCTTCCTACAGCTGTACTCCAAATGTGCCCTTACCACCCTTTTGTACAATTGTAACATGACTTTCTAACTCTGGTACTCAATACACTGACCAATGAAGATAATTTTCCCAATGCCTTCTTCACCATCTTGTCCACTTCTGTCATCATTTTCATGGAACTATTTACTTACATCTAGGTCTCTCTTCGTTTTTTTTAGTTTTAGAGATACAGCGCGGAAACAGGCCCTTCGGCCCACTGAGTCTGCACTGACCAACGATCCCTGCACATTAGCACAAGCTACACACACGCCAGGGACAATTTATACTTATACCAAGTTTTTGAACCCAAGCCAATTAACCTACAATCCCTCCACGTCTTTGGAGTGTGGGAGGAGATCGAAGATCTTAGAGAAAACCCACGGGGAGAAAGTACAAACTCCGTACAGACAGCACCCGTAATCGGGATCGAATCCGGGTCTCTGGCACTGCAAGCGATGTAAGGCAGCAACTCTACCGCTGTGCCACCGTGCCGCCTCTCTGTTCTAGCACACTTCCCAGGACCCTGCTATTAACTATATAAGGTCTTCCTAGTTTGTCTTACTGAAAATGTAAAACTTCAGATTTATCCGTATTAAAATCGTCTGCCATATCTCAGCCTATTGGCCCAGTTGATCAAGATTACACAGTGATAATAGATAACCTTCTTCATTGTCCACTATATCACAATTTACTAACTTACTAACAATGCTACTCATATTCACATATAAATCCTTAATATACAACAAGGATTGCTGTGATACACCATTCATTACATGCCACCTGTCTGAAAAACCCTCCATCACCACAGACTGGCTCCTACCAAACCAATTTTACATTCAATTAAAGACGCAAACTCAGAGGGTCAGGCAGCATCTCTGGAGAATATGGATAATTGATATTATGGGTTTGGAGCCTTCAGTTCCTGTTTCTCCATTTGTATTCAATTAGAATACAATTAGAATTAGCTCAACCTAAAATACTTGTTGGTTAACCTTCCAGCCAAACTTACCATGCAGTACCTTGTCAAAGGCCTTGCTAAACTCCATATAGTGAGACACGATTTCTCATGCTGATGGTCCCTAATCAGTCTACCTGTATTTGACATATGACTCATTTTTCATGACCAGAGCTTCAATATATTTTGTCATCCAGAATCTCCTACTCCTGCCAGCCTAGCTGTTCAACCTAACAGGAGTATGCTGGTGCTCAACTCTCCCCATTTCATGTTTAAAAACCTCTCACTTACCAGATGTTTAAGAAAGAACTGCAGATGTTGGAAAAACCGAAGGTAGACAAAAATGCTGGAGATACTCAGCGGGTGAGACAGCATCTATGGGGAGAAGGAATAGGCGACGTTTTGGGTCGAGACCCTTCTTCAAACTGATGTCGAGGGGTGTGGAAAAAAAAGGAAGAGGCGGAGACAGTAGGCTTGTGGGAAAGCTGGGGAGGGGACGGAGGGAGAAAGAAAGCACTATCTGAAATTGGAGAAGTCAATGTTCTTACAGCTGGGGTGTAACTACACAAGCGAAATCACTTACCAGATGTCTCTTTACCTGCCGTCTCCCCTAATCAACTTCAAGTTCCTGCCAATGCCATCAAAATTCACCTTGTCCCAATTTACTCCTGTGACATTTAGACCAGTCCTATCCTTTTCCATAATTATTTTTAAACTAATTCAGTCACCTGCCCTTCCATATTTCCCTAGTGGAGGTTGAGTTTTGCCCCTTCTCTAGTAAGGAGAAGTATAGGTAAAATGTACTCTTGGTAGTTTTGACCAATCATGCTTGTAAACATTTTAGTTTCTTCTTAAATTACTCGGTGCTTGGTTCTGGTATGCTTAGGATTGAAATATTTCATTTCCAGTTAAAATAGCTTGTGAAAAATAAAATGTAACCCTTGTGGATAAAAATCCTTCTGAAAGTGAAGGTGGTGTGACATTCGTAGAGAGAAAACTCTTGATTAAGCCATGTTCATGTGGTAGAACAAATATAAGACTATTCAGTGGACTAGCTTACCTTCATTAGTTTATTGCAGACATCTGGTATGTTCAAAATTCAAGCATCGATCTAGACCAGCTGAATGAAAAATGGAAACCACTAGTGCTAGCAAGCCAATTAGGTGCAGGATAGGAATTAAAATTTCAACAGGTGTTTTAGCAGAGCATAATGGGTAAAGAAATTGTAATGTATTTTTGTGTATTAAAGGACAGGATACAATTGGTGAATCAATGGTTCTTAATGTTGTTGTGTATCATTTTTTAACATTAGGTTGACATAATTATAGAATAGACCTTTTTATTTTGATCATCTATCTAATGCTTCAACTTTGGGAAGTTTGCAGTGGATTGGAAACGGTGTTGTGATAAAGAATAGAAGAAATATAAAATATTTGAAATTCTCTGTGTTTTGGTAACAGGTGATATTTATTATATCCACATGTACATTTACATGTAGCATATGTAAAAATTATTTCTTAACATGTGGTTAAATGGCAGATGCAACTTGATGATTTAAAAAATATGTCTGAGCTTTGTTCCATGGCAACATTTTTAGCCTCCAACCTGTCAGTAGGGCTATTTCAGAACGAATAAAAATACTTTTTGGCCATTTTTTTCTGAAGATTTATCAGTACTATTCCACACAATAGTTTATTATCAGTTGTATTCCACACAATAGTTTATTACTACATTTCTCACCAGTTTTTCAGTTTACTATGTTTTAAGAGTTTTTTGGGAAATAGCACACATTTGCACAACAACCTTTAGTGAACCTGTTCTAAAAATGCAAAACGCACTGTGGGAGCATGACACAATCGGTCAATAAAGCAGTTAATATCATATTGCAATGTGACATATAATGTAACTAGTGTTTCGATTTATTGGCTTATAAATCGAAACATAATTGACAATGAAATTGTGCATTTATTTATTTATTTATTATTAGGGATGTAAAGATGCCAGCTTTATAGATGTGTTTTAAGTTGATTTTTTCCCCAAACGTTTCAACTTTTTTATAATCATGATTTCAATCTGATTTAATGTCTGGAAAAACAAAAGACAAATGCTGAACAGAAATTGTAATTGAATAAAATTAATTCTGTCATTTATTTGCAACATATCTGCTGCTTGATAATGAAACAACTGGTGAGAACTTCCAAAGTGCGAAACAATGGTGTTTTATCTATCTATCCAGAATTTACCACTTCAGATTATTTTTTATATCATGCTTTGTGTAAGAAGTTGTGCTTGAATTTGTGATTGCAGTAGTTGAGGTTACTGTATGCCTTGTGAAACTGACACTACCTTCAACTTCATGCACGTGGATGATTGCTTTTGATGACGTCCTCATCCTTTACAAGATGGGTCATTGCAGCTGAAAGTAGTTGCCTAAACTGGAAATCTGGAAAAAAAAACAACAAAAAATAATGAAAATGCTCACAGTTCAGGCATTTTTTGTGCAAGGTTTCAAATTTAATGTTTAAAATCGATGACCTTCATGAGAAGTATGAACATTTAGAAATCAAATATCTTTTAATTTCCCATAGAGAAGTAAATAAATGAGAATGATTGTGAGATACTGAAGACTGAGGCTGCACAGCACAAAATATGTTGATATCAACGTGAGACTCTTAATCACTCTTAATCACAAATGATCTGTTAAGTAGGACATATAAATGGAAAGAGGTGATTGATGACAGATGAAATGAAAAGCTAACTGAACCAGTGCAGTATCAAACAAAGCTCGTGTTGGAAATCTGGAGGGAAAGAGCATGCTGGAAATCTTCAGCAGAAAGCAGGAAACAAAAGATGAGTTTACATTACAGAGTGATGACCTTTCATCAGAATAGGTCAATTCTGGCACAAACTGAAAAGGCTAGTTATTTGAAATTGTTGAGTCTTGAAAGAATAATTGCCTAGTTGGAGGATGAAATGTTCTTTCTTGAGTCTATGTCAAGGACAGATTTCAATGGAGGTGTAACATGACATTCAATTCAAGGATAACCCTTGCCTCTTGAGTTTTCTCCAGATATTTCTCTCTCTCCCTAATCTGCCTCTAGTCCTCCCACTTTGTTACCCTCCTCCTCCTCCTTGTTCCATCCACACATTTCACCCATTGGATCTCCCTTACCCAATTGAGTTCTAATTCTATCTGCCTATTCTATGACTCTTCCCTAATGATTCCCATTATCACCACCTATATTTATTAGATTCCCGTTCTGGCTGCCATATTGTTCGCACTTATCACTCTTGTAGCCATTACCACCTTCTGCCTTCCTTTCCTCTACTCTCCCTGCCCCCATCTCTCACCCTTCTCCAGTCTGCCAATCCCCTAATGACCCTGTTACTTTAACTCTCTCCATTTTGTACTGGCTATCTTCCCTCAATCTTGATAGTGTTTTGACCTAAAACAACAACAATTTATTTTCCTCTTTCCGATGCTACTAGCTGAATGCTTGTTGCTTCAGATTTCAGTATCTGCAGTCTCTAGTCTACTATGCATGGAGAGTTAAATTTTGATCATGGCTCAAGGCGGTGGGGAGTAAATAGAATCCTTGTATTTGTTTTTTTTTTCTGCAACATCTTGAGAAGAGAGAGAGAGAGTACTGAACCTCTTCGCACTCACATTTTCAGTTTGATCCTGACCTTAAATGTTGACAGTGTGAAGTTTGTACATTCTTCCAGTGTCTGTGAGTTTCCTGTTTTTCACCCACATTTCAAAGAATTGTTGATAAGCAATGAGGCAGACTAGGTTATATGGAAAGAAGGGAGATGGCAACTGGATCCATGACCTTGGTATAAAATCAATGGCTTTATCCGATGCCCCATTTTTTAAGAGAATGGGAATTAAAAGCGAAGTTTGAAAGCTGGGGATGTATGTTGCATTTTGTCTGTATTTTCATGCTGTCATTCTACTATAGGTACAGGACAAATTCCGCCTGGATCTGTCTGATGAAGAGGCAGTTCATTACATGCAAAGCTTGATCGATGAAAGTGTGGGTGCCTTATTTGCTGCAGTGGTGGAACAAATACACAAATTTGCTCAGGTGGGTACCAAGAAACTAACTTTGTTTTAGTTCTAGAACTCTGTAATGGTTATTATCTGTGGAATCATCACGTAAATCATGTAGAAGTATTATTCCAATGAATCAGCACACAGAACTTTCATAATCAAGTGGCCATTTCCTATAAATTCTTCAATGTATTGTTATTTGTCACATTTTTGTTTATCATCTCTTTGACAGTTGTGTCTTATGGATTTAGAGTCTCTTGAAGTGTTTTTAACAATGAAGGAAACGTCCCCTCCTGTCCTGTTATAATCACAACTTTATGGGCATAAATATTCTTCCATCTTATTTTTGCTTTTTTGGGTACTGCTTAAAATGCCTGCACATCAATAGCAGCTACTTGTTTTAAAATAGCACCAACGATGGTTTGCTTTCAGTGGCTGGTTTGTCATTACACTTCCATTGAACTGCTACTGTTGAAACTATACGGTCCATGGAAAACAAAGTACTGAAATGTGAAAATGTTAGGATGATGGATACCTAAACTCTATGACTCCTTCAAAAACTCAACTTGAAACGGTCCATGGAAAACATGAAAAGTGAGATCATGTCCTTTATTAAGGCATCCTCCATGATATAGGATGATGGATTTAAAAATCAACTGCTATGATCCATCAAGCAACTCAACTTGAAATTCTCATATCTCAAGTGTACATTTTATACTCATTCCTATTGATATGGTAACAAAAAAGCTGTGATCGTGGACAGTCAACCTTCTTAAAAATTAAGAGAACTGAATGAAATTTTCAGTTATTTTGAGATCTAATGGTGACCTTAATTATTAGATTGTAGCTAATTTCAAACTCCAATTTACTAGATCTAAACATCTATCCATTTCTTAATAAATGATTAACATTTTTAAATAGCCTAAGTGTCCAAATAATATTCACAAATAATTCACAATAAAACATGATTTTTAAATCACATTTACATCAAGTTATAGGCCAAATGGAAGGAATTTAGTGTTCATTTGCTGTAAATTAAAGTCAATTTAAATCGGCTTTCTATTCCTGTGCTAGAACGTTCACATCGCGCCCCTGAAAAATACTTTGCCCAGATCGCTACAGAAATAGTTATATTTATATACATGTCCCTTTTAATGTAAAAATAAGGTACATACCTTTAATTGTTTGCTTTATAAAACCCTGGGGCTGCGAGAGGTTGCGGAGTGATAGAGTAATTTTTAAACTACTCTAACTATTTTACAAGGCCATAAAAACTAATAATACCTTTTGCGACGGGGTCTTTCAGCGATTTTCCGTTAATGATTTACTAGGCTGAACATTTTCGATTGCAACAGCCTAGTAAAAATCGCGTTTTTAAAAACACACCAAAATCACACAACAAGGGGTGGGGCAGATGCTCAGCCACGATTCAGGTAGGTTTTTGTAACAATACTACCTACGTTCTCAACACCTGGGCCTCACAAGAAATATTCCTAGCCCCTTACTATGCTCTCATACAACATGATGCTCAGCTCTAACAGGGTGAACAAATGCCTATTTTACTAGGCTGAAACATTTTCGATTGCAACAGCCTAGTAAAAATCGCGTTTTAAACCCGCCCCCTCTAAACAGCACCAAAATCACACACAAGGGGTGGGGCAGATGCTCAGCCACGATTCAGGTAGGTTTTGTAACATACCTACATGATACTTCTCAACACTGGTGCCTCACAAGGAAATATTCCTAGCCCCTTACTATGCTCTCTATACACACATGAATATGCTGTCAAGTTTGCAGATGATAGCATTATAGTTGGATGGATCATAAACAATGACGAGACAGTTTACAGGAAAGAGATAGAGATGTTAAGACAACAACCTCACACAAACCACCATCTCTCCACCACTTCGCCCCCCGCCCCGCTCATCATCGACACTTCACGTTGTCTTGGGAAAGCAGCCAACATAATTAAGGACAATTTACACCCTGGTCATTCCCTCTTCTCCCCTTCCCATCAGACCAAAGGTAAAACAGCTTGAAAATACATACCACCAGAAACAGTATGTTCCCCACTGTTATCAGACTAATGAATGGACCTCTCAGAAGCTAAAGGTATAGTTCCGACCTCCCAGCCCACCTCATTGCCGCCCTTTCCTTTCTCAGTAGCTGCATCGCTACAACACTGTAGCATGATTTAACTGAAAAGTACACAAAGTTATTTACTGTATCCTTGTACACTGACAGTAAATAAAACAGTACCAATACCAAAGTACAATTAATTTATTTTGGTGTAATTATAGATTTAGTCTTCTTTATAGATATTATATATAAAGGTTGAGTGATTTAATTACACCCTTTTCTTTTGATGTCATTGTAAATGTTTATCACATTTCTAAAATATCATCAACTGTCTTAGAGACAGATATGATATGATCTATTTTATCAACAAATTCAAACCATTGAGCTGTGGTATTTTGGCATCACTGTACATTGAAATTAGCCCGAATCCCCAGTTAGTGAACACTGAAGGTTAATTTGCAACATATCTAATTGGAATTATAATGCATCAAACTGTGAATTTCTAGATGGCTAAGCACTCAATGTTTTTTTTTCTCGTTTTAGTACTGGAGAAGATAGATTCCATCTGAGAGGCTGAGCGGGTCATAATCTTTGAAGAGGAATCTCATCTGTAGAAAAATTTGATCTTTATTGCATTAGAGCAAATTAAAGCGCAATACCTTTTGTAAAATAATTTAACTCTTTGCAAAATTCCGCACTGAAATTTGCACATCAAAATATTTTGAGTGACTATATACTCATAGTCCTAATGATTTCTGAGGCCAATATGAGAGAAGATTGAATTAATATGTTCTGCAGCAAGCCAGAGAAAACTTTTGCAAAGTTATTTTCTTATGATGTCTCAGAAGTGTATTCCAGACATGCAGTGCTGTATATTGTATTAAAAAAAAAAAGCTTTGTGACATTTGCCATTCAATTACAGTGAAAATACCAAAAAAGAATGTTTTCTGCAGGTGAATGGTCATCATGAATATATTGTAAAATGCATCCACTAATTTACTGCCTCAAAATGTATCTTTCAAATTTGGTACAGTTTTACATAATAAATTATCAACATCTGTTAAAGAGCTTTGTTTTAAATGCATGCTTCTATGATACAGTCAAATAAAAATAAATATTGAATGCCAAGCACTTTCTATTAATTTAATCCCCACCAGTGCCTTGTATAGGTCAATAAATGACATTAAATTATTTTGATAAGTTGAACTTTTTGACCATGCCGATTTTATTTAGTCCCCACATCAGTTTGGAAAACCATTCTGGTTATTGGAATCAAATTATGTTTGTCCCATACCATAAACAGAAGGTTCCATAATGATAGCATGCTTGGTCCAGTTATCTTTAGATGCCTGATCAATGATTGTTTCTACTGTTAGGTGATAACTCCCAGACAGGCTCATTGCAGTTCTACACACACTTTGATAGGGAGAACACTGATGTGCCTTCCCAGGCTCCCATAGCCCCCAAATATATTCCAATCTCAGTCACAGAAGCTGACATCAGAAGATCCTTCAAGAGGGTGAATATTTTGAAAGCGTCTGGACCCGATGGTATACATAGTCATGTTCTTAAAACCTGCGCTGACCAACTAACTGGGGTTTTTGTGGACATCTTCAACCTCTTATTACTGATGTCTGAGGTTCCCACCTGCTGTAAAAGGGCATCAATAATACCAGTGCCCAAGAAGAATAAGGTGACATATGTCAATGACTGTCGACCAGTAGCACTAACGTCCATGGTGATGAAGTCATTTGAGAAGTTGGCCATGGTGCACATCAACTACCTTAACAAGAACCTAGATCCATTGCAATTTGCCTACCACCACAAGAGGTCCACGGAGGATGCGATCTCACTGGCTCTCCACTATGAACTGAACCATTTAGACGATAAAAACATATGCCAGGCTGGTCTATCAAAGTTCTATAAAAAAAATTCTCATCTTGGCGGTGGCATCACTGGGTGAGTGTTGCAGGGGTCGACCTGGCCTGGCAATGCTGTTAATGTCCTTTGCCGCTGCAGGCCGTGTTTGATCCATGCACTCGACCGTCATCTGTGGGGGCTCCAGCAGCATCTGATCTATGTGAAAACCCGGCGGCTGCCTGGCCTCTAGCAGCCCACTCCATAGACAGGTCAACCCCTGAACGTGCCCTTCCTCACCACCCGCAACTACTGTTGCACTTCCATGTGCCGGTGCGGTACACCCAGCCGACCATGGAACCTCCAGAGTGCTTCCAAGGACATGGAGGTGAGCCCACAGCCCACTCACCCGCACCGATCCTCTGCTCTCACCGCTGTCGCCATCTTGAAGGTCATTCCATATTGAAAGTCACATGATATTCCATGGCCCTGATAAGAACAAGTGCGCGCATATCTTCTCAATACACTCAAATCAAAAGAAACTTCAGGTAATATTGGTAATTAACAGATCCAGCACAGGTAGGAAGCAATAATATCCATAAAGTGCAATAATCACCTTTCAATCAATGAGATACTTATCCCTCATTAACAGCATTGATAGGCAACTCAATGCAATCGAATCTGGATAAAAGCCTTTAGACAGCTCAGTAACAGGCCCTTCGACCTACTGAGTCCGCACTGACCAGCAATCCCTGAACACTAACACTCTTCTATACAATAGGGACAATTTTACTGAAGCCAATTACCCTACAACTTGTACGTTTTTGGAGTGTGGAAGGAAAAGGAAGAACTCTGAGAAAACTCACACGGTTACAATGTGAATGTTAAAACTCCATACAGACAGCACCCAAAATCAGGATTGAACTGGTTTCAAGCACTTTAACTCAGTAACATTACTACTGCGCCACTATCTCGCACCCTAAAAATGTTGTGGCTACCAAAACCGGCCAGATTCTAGTTATTCTGCGATTGTTACACTTATGACTGCAAGGCTTTTCGTGTTATCGTGTTCCTCCAACATGTAGAGGAACCAACGAGAGAGCAGGCTATTCTAGACTGGGTATTGATTAATGAGGAATGGTTAGTTAGCAGTCTTGTACGTGGCCCCTTGGGCAAGAGTGACCATATACGATTGAGTTCTTCATTAAGATGGAGAGTGACATTGTTAATTCAGAAACAAGGGTCCTGAACTTAAAGAAAGGTGACTTTGAAGGTATGAGACGTGAATTTGCCAAGATAGACTGGGCAAATTATTCTTAAAGGGTTGACGGTGGATATGCAATGGAAGGCATTTAAAAACTGCATGCATGAACTACAACAATTGTTCATCCCAGTTTGGCAAAAGAATAAATCAGGGAAGGTAGTGCATCCTTGGATAACAAGGGAAATCAGGGATAGTATCAAAACAAAAGTTGAAGCGTACAAATTAGCCAGAAAAAGCAGCCTACCAGAGGACTGGGAGAAATTCAGAGTCCAGCAGAGGAGGACAAAGTGCTTAATTAGGAAAGGGAAAATAGATAAACTGACTGCAAAAGTTTTTATAGATATGTGAAGAGGAAAAGATTAGTTAAAGCAAATGTAGGTCCCTTGCAGTCAGAAACAGGTGAATTGATCATGGGGAACAAGGACATGGCAGACCAACTGAATAACTAAATAGAATGGATTAAAGGCCAATAAATCCTCAGGGCCAGATAAGTTGCATCCCAGAGTACTTAAGGAAGTAGCCCCAGAAATAGTGGATGCATTAGTGATAATTTTTCAAAACCCTTCCGATTCTTGAGTAGTTCATGAGGACGAGGGTAGCTAATGTAACCTCACTTTTTAAAAAGGGAGGGAGGGAGAGAGAAAACGGGGAATTACAGACCAGTTAGTCTAACATCGGTTGTGGGGGAAACTGCTAGAGTCAGTTATTAAAGATGGGATAGCAGCACATTTGGAAAGTGGTGAAATAATTGGACAAATTCAGCATGGATTTATGAAAGGTAAATCATGTCTGACAAATCTTATAGAATTTTTCGAGGATGTAACTAGTAGAGTGGATAGGGGAGAACTAGTGGATGTGTTATATCTGGACTTTCAGAAGGCTTTCGACAAGGTCCCACATAAGAGATTAGTATACAAACTTAAAGCACACGGTATTGGGGGTTTAGTATTCATGTGGATAGGGAACGCTGGCAGACAGGAAGCAAAGAGTAGGGGTAAACGGGTCCTTTTCACAATGGCAGCAGTGACTAGTGGGGTACCGCAAGGCTCAGTGCTGGGACCCCAGCTATTTACAATATATATTAATAATCTGGATAAGGGAATTGAATGCAACATCTCCAAGTTTGCGGATGACACGAAGCTAGGGGGCAGTGTTAGCTGTGAGGAGGATGCTAGGAAGCTGCAAGGTGACTGCAAGGTGACTTGGATAGGTTGGGTGAGTGGGCAAATGCATGGCAGATGCAGTATAATGTGGATAAATGTGAGGTTATCCATTTTGGTGGCAAAAACAGGAAAGTAGACTATTAGCTGAATGGTGGCCGATTAGGAAAAGGGGAGATGCAACAAGACCTGGGTGTCATGGTACACCAGTCATTGAAAGTAGGAATGCAGGTGCAGCATGCAGTGAAGAAAGCAAATGGTATGTTAGCATTCATAGCAAAAGGATTTGAGTATAAGAGCAGGGAGGTTCCACTGCAGTTGTACAGGGTCTTGGTGAGACCACACCTGGAGTATTGCGTACAGTTTTGGTCTCCTAATCTGAGGAAAGACATTCTTGCCATAGAGGGAGTACAGAGAAGGTTCACCAGACTGATTCCTGGGATAGCAGGACTTTCATATGAAGAATGACTGGATAGACTCGGCTTGTACACGCTTGAATTTAGAAGATTGAGGGGGGATTTTATAGAAACTTACACAATTCTTAAGGGGTTGGACAGGCTAGATGCAGGAAGATTATTCCCGATGTTGGGGAAGTCCAGAACTAGGGGGTCACAGTTTAAGGATAAGAGGGAAGTCTTTTAGGACCGAGATGAGAAAATCATTTTTTACACAGAGAGTGGTGAATCTGTGGAATTCTCTGCCACAGAAGGTAGTTGAGGCCAGTTCATTGGCTATATTTAAGAGGGAGTTAGATGTGGCCCTTGTGGCTGAAGGGATCAGGGGATATGGAGAGAAGGCAGGGATGGGATACTGAGTTGGATGATCAGCCATGATCATATCGAATGGCGGTGCAGGCTCGGAGGGCCGAATGGCCTACTTCTGCACCTATTTTCTATGTTTCTATGTTATGGGACATGTCCGGAGAATGAATAATTACTCTTCACTTTCCTATATGGGTGCATCTATAAAAACACAAAAAGCTCAGTATCATTCAGGACATAACTATCTGTGCAGGATGCCAACCTTGTAATTTTTCTTCTGGAGTTTGATGTTTTGCTGATTTATACAGTCAGCTTTATTGTCACAGATTAAGATCTTTATCTTAAATATTCAACACATGCATATTGTTGCAGTGAAATTTACCTTTTTGAGGATGCAGTGCTTTAAGTCATCTCCCACACATCAGTGTCAACCACACAGAAGGACAAGTGCTAAAAACACCACCACCTTCAAGTCATCCTGCAAGATATTATGTTTCTTTAAAGTAAGTGTAACATCATTGGAATTCTGATATGTGAAACTAATTTACAAAACCAGAAAACAGTTCTGATGGAATATTTTCCAGTTATCACCAGTAGCTTCCACTATAAATATGTTTATAAAAATTGTAATAGTGCTTGTTATAGAACTCACCATTCTTTAATATGATTGATCATCACATTACTAATTTGTTTTTAATAAGTAAGGTAGGGCATATGGATCACATGCAAATTGAGGAGATTAGTTTAACTTGGCGTCATGTTCGGCATGGACATTGTGGGTCGAAGGATCTGTTCCTTTTCCGTACTATTCTATGTGAAAATGAGCCACAGATTCCGCATATGAGAATGATAAGAGTCGTTTTGCAGTTGAAGAAGGGAGTTAAAGTGGATGATGAAGCATATGAAATTTGAATAGTAAGCCAACTAATTCAATATTTGATGAGTGTTATATAATAGAATTACAAAAGAACCAACATGTTAAGTAAGCATTCGTTAGAAAATGTGTGTTTGCACTTACGATTTTATTTTAAATTCATGTCGGACAGTCATTAAAAAGTGAATCTATACATGTCCGTTGATAATGAACCTGATCATCTCAGCCGATCATATTGAAGAATTGTTGAAGTGGCTTGCTTAGTATTTGCACTGAGATGGATAGCAAAAAGATTGTTCTGATATTCAGGAAAGTTTTTTTCAAAAGCAGAAGTAGTCATGTGGATTCCTCTACTCTCAATAAGTTTAGTTTAGTTTAGAGATATGGTGTGGAAACAGGCCCTTCGGCCCAAAGAGTCTGCGTCGACCAGCAATCCCTGCACTTTAACAATACCCTACACACACTAGGGAACATTTTTCATTTACACCAAGCCAATTAACTACAAACCTGTACGTCTTTGCAGTGTGGGTGGAAACTGAAGATCTCGGAGAAAACCCACGCAGGTCACGGGGACAATGTTCAACCTCCGTACAGCCATGCACACCCAGAATCCCCTCTTCGCATCCTTAATGGCTCTGCAAAGTTCAAAGAGAGATTTCTTGTATCACTCCAATTGTTTGACTTGAATGTTGCGGAATTTGTCTTCATCTGGCAGTGGCACCTATTTCTTCTCTCCAGAGATGCTACTTGTCCCGCTGAGTTACTCCAGCATTTTGTGTCTACCTAAGATTTTATGCACCTCCATAAGATCATCCCTCATCCTCCTGCACTCCAAGGAATAGAGTCCCAGCCTACTCAAGCTCTCTCGATAGCTCAGACCCTCTAGTCCTGGCAACATCCTTGTACAACATCTTTCCAGTAACCTGATAATAGAATTGAACACAATACTCTAAATGCGGCCTCACCAACGTCTTATACAACTGCAAGATAACCTCCTAACTTATAATAATAATAACAATAATACACTTAATTGTCATTGTAAATACATACAACAAAATTTCCGGTGCACTGCCCAAGCGGAACTCCAACGTATCAGATAAATAATAACGACGATGGAAACAACAAAAATGGCGTCAAGTTAGAATGTGCAATATTTCACAGTATATTGGTATTTCACAGTATATCACAGTGGAGCGTGACCACCTCTGCGCTGCTGAAAAAGGTCCAGCAGAGACTGCACTTCCTGACGGTGCTCAGGAAGAATAACATCACTCAGAGACTGCTGCTGTCCTTTTATCGGTGCTCCATTGAGAGCATACTAACATACTGTGTATGCGTGTGGTACACCAGCTGCACAGCGGCTCAGAGGAAAGCGCTCCAGAGGGCCATTGACAACGCCCAGAAGATTGTCGGCTGCCCTCTCCTTACCTTGGAGGACTTACACAGTTCCCGCTGCATCAAAAAATCCCAGAGTATCATAAAGGACATTTCCCACCCCGGACACTCCCTGTTTGAACTGTTGCCGTCAGGCAGGCGGTACAGATCTACAAGGACAAGGACGAACAGGCTAAAAAACAGTTTTTACCCCACTGCTATAAAAGCACTAAATGTAGCCGCCAAGGAACGCAGGGACGAGACATACCAAGGGAATGTGGTACATTGTGAAATCGACAGAAGGATGGAGGGTTGGGTGTTTATGCGTGCTATTTTCATGATATTTATTTTAGTTGTTTATCTTTTAATATTTTATCTTGTATGTATCGTTAGCTTTTAGAAATGTTTGAATGGTGCACTGACTGGCTGACATTTTTAAATTTCGTTGTACATGGTTCATGTTACAATGACAATAAAGAAACTATTCTATAGTGTTGTGGCAGTAAGTAATATTGGCTATGGGGGGGGGGGGGGGGGGTGGTGTGTTTAGTAGTTCTTCAGTGCAGAGTTCAGAGTGGTGATGGCCTTGGGGTAGAAACTGTTAATCTTGTGCTGTGTGATTTGATGGACCTGTAACGCTTTCCTGAGGGCAAAAGGGCAAACAATTGGTGTGGGATGAGATGAGTCCTGTTGTATGAGTGATGCCTTCCGCAGGCAACGAGAGCTGTAGATCTCTTCTAGGGCAGGCGGGTGTGTGTCGGTTATCTCCTGGGCTGTATTGATGACTCTCTGCAGAGCCTTCTTGTCAGCCACAGAACTGTTGCCATACCACACCAGGATGCCATGTGTCAGGACGCTCTCTATGGAGCAACGGTAGAATGACACAAACAGCTGTTGTGGCAAGTTAACTTTCCTGAGTGATCTTAGGAAGTAAAGCCGTTGTTGTGCCTTCTTTACCAGGGAGTTTGTGTTAGTTGAACACCTGAGATCTGCTGAGATGTGGGTGCCCAGGAACCTGAAACTGGAGACTATGTCCACTCTTTCTCCGTTTATGTGCAGTGGGGGATGCTCACCCTGCTTCTTCCTGAAGTCAATGATGAGCTCTTTTGTTTTCTTTGTATTGGGTGCTAAGTTGTTCTCTGAGCACCAGCCTATTAACCTCTGTACCTCCTCACTGTAAGCTGACTCATCACCCTCAGTGATCATCCCTGCCGTCTGCAAATTTAATGATGGTATTCGTGCTGTGGGTCGGCATGCAGTCATAGTTATAGAGGGAGTAGAGGAGGGGGCTCAGCACACAGCCTTGTGGAGCTCCTGTGCTGAGTGTCAGAGTGGGGGAGTGGCGTGGTCCCATCCTGACTGACTACGGCCGGTCCGTAAGGAAGTCCTTAATCCATAGGCTGATGTGTTCGAAACCTAGGTCGCACAGCTTGGAGACCAGTCTACTAGTCTACACATGATTGTGTTGAAGGCAGAGCTGTAATCCACAATTCAATGCTCTGTAATTCATATATTCAATACTCTGATTAATGAAGACCAATGTGCCAAAAACCTTTTTGACCATCCTATCTATTTGCAACTCCACCTACAAGGAACCATTCACCTGCACTCCTAGATCCTTCTGCTCTACAACAATCTCCAGAGCCCTAACATTCACTGTGTATGTCCTGCCCATGTTAGACTTCCCAAAATGCAACACGTTTCTCTGTATTCAATTCCATCAACCATTCTTCAGCCCACCTGGCCAATCGCTCAAGATCCTGCTGCAATTTTTCACAACCATCTTCATTATCTGCAAAACTACCCACCTTTGTGTCATCAGCAAACTTGCTAGTCTTGACATGTATGTTCTCATCCAAACCTTTGATATTAAGGGTATCGTGAGTAGTCACCCAAAGAGTCGTATTTTTTTCTAGTAGCCGCTGGATTTTCAACATTTTGAAAAATTTCGGCGACCTGCTGTGATTATGACGAGTGCCGGCAGGTCGCTAAAAAAATTGCGTAAGTGGGACAGGCCCTTAAGGCACGCCACTAGTCACAGGCTGCCAGTCAGAGAAGCAACCTTCCACCATCACCCTCTGCTTCCTTCCATGAAGCCAATTTTCTATCCATTCAGTTATCTCTCCCTGGATCCCATGCAATCTAACCTTCCAGAGCAGCCTACCATGCAGAACCTTGTTGAATGCTTTGTTGAAGTTCATATCATCTACCGCTCTGCCCTCATCATCCTTTTTGAACCCATCTTCAAAAATCTCAATCAGATTTGTGAGACACGACCTCACACATACAAAACCGTGCTGGCTATCCGTGATTAGCCGTTGTCCGCCTAAATCAGGGGTTTCAACCTTTTTTGTCCTGTTTACCCCTGTGAACTTTAATAGCACATACGAATGTTATTTCACTTATTTATGAACAATTAATGATGATGAACAGATGCCGGTATACCAGAATCAATCACAGTCAGTCAATGAGAAAAAATATGTACAAATCCAGAATCAACCCCCTGAAATATTCCCCCTGGGGGTAAATTTACCCCAGGCTGGAAACCCTTTGTCCAAATGCTTGCATATCCTATCCCTCAGTATACTTACTCTAGTAACTTTCCAATTACAGATGTTAAGCTCGCTGGTCTATAGTTCCCAGGATTTTCCTTGCAGCCCTTCTTGAATAGAGGAGATATCTTACACCCACTTGGAAAAGCTGATTTAAAGTGCACCTTGCAGTTTTACGTTGTTAAATGAAACTCAGAGACTTTGCTCGGTATCAACGCATGCCACGATATCAACGCATGCCACGATCTAGGCGCCTGGTGTACTTTGGACGCGCGGTCCACAAACTATGCCTCACTGATGAGCCTACTCAACAGTTATTTTCCCAATACAAAAACCTGTTTAATGATGAACTTGGCAAGCTGCCTATTAAAAGTCACACCACTGTTGATCCTACAGTCACACCTGTAGTCAGAGCGCCACATCGGGTTCCGCATGCCATGCATGACAGAATACACGATGAACTCATGGTATCATTGTGTGTCATTGCTGAAGTAACTGTAGCAATGTTACAACATTTTGAGATTTTAAAAATCAAGTCTGTAATTTATCCCATCAGATAAAGCATAACATGAAGTTTAATTTGACATCTAATTCACTTTCATATCTTCAGTATTAAAAACGTTGTGGCCATTTTCATACTCGGAAATTAGCATCTTGTTCCCTATTGCATTTCCATTGACTTAATTGTAGCTAATTTCCATTGAAGCTGTAGCTCAAAAGCCCATTGATTTTGTTAGAAATTAAGAGAACAAAAGCTGTTATTTTCGAGGACAGTCTGAAACAAAAGCCCATAAATTTGTTAGCAAATTAAGAGAACTGTAAAGAAATTTTCAGTTATCAATTTTGGACATTTTTGAAGCATTCTCTCATTGTCATGGATTTATAGGCCAAACATTTTGTGTTTAAATAATGGCCGATTAAATGAGTGAGTTTTTCTGGAAACGCGATCAATTGGAACGTTGCAGTGGCAGTAAATTTAAACACGTATCGGCAGGAAAAATACTGCCGGTTCCTATGGGGAAAAAAAACACCCTTTTCGCAACCTAAAAGTGTAAAGGATAGCAAAATTGTATACTTACTTAATGATTTGAAATTAAAGCATATAATTAGTTAGCAATTTACCTAATTGTAGCTAATTTTTATTAGAAGTAAAATTCAATTACTAGATCTAAACATTTTTTGTATCATTTTTTTTTCTTTTAAAAAGGTAGAATAGAGTTAAGTCGTTTGTTGGGAAAAGAAAGCCCCTAAGTATCCAAATAGGAACAATTGCTTCACACAAAAATTCACAATATAACATAAGTTTTTTGTTGTTTTACCTCCCATTGTCATGGATTTTTATATTGGCCAAATGGAAACATAGAACGTCTTTAGTGCTTTTTAATACCTGATGTAATTAATATTTGATATCCACATTTTTAAATCATGGGCGCATTTTTGCAGAATTTAAGTGAGCTTTTTTCTGGAACGCGATCAGGGTTACCTTCCGGAACGTTGCGGTTTTGGTACCAGTTTTATTTTGATCAATTTAAATACACGTATACCGAATTTTTGGGTACAAAATACTGCGCGGCTTTCCTCACAGATTGGGTGAGACATTAGGGAAGATTTTATTTAATTTAGTTTTTGAATAATAAACACCGTTTCGCGAACCTAAAATGTGAAGTAAAGGCATCGTAAGGAGCAATTTTATACATAAAATAAACGTCTTTCATTTACCTGTCCCATACGTGAAATCCATCCCCGTTGTCGGCATTGATGGCTTTAGAAGCTGCTTTTAAAATTACTCCAGCGCTTAACTTGTCGGGCGATTATAAAATATATAAAAAATACACAGAACGGTCGTCGGAACAATTCTTCAGCAAAAGCTTGCACTCCAACCAAATATAATCCAGGACAAGGTAGGAAAAAAAGCGTTTTAACTCCGCCCCCACCCCCCTCCAAGGCGCCAAAATCGCGCACATGGCCAGTGGCAGAATTGCAGCGCCGTTGAAGGTAAGCATTGTGACATACCTAGTAACTGACCCGTCTGATTGGGTCTCCAACATGGTCGTCGCAACTAAGAAAAACAAAGAGGAGATTTGCATCTGTATCAATCCCAGAGATCTTAATACAGCAATCAAACGCCCTCACTACCAATGAGAACCACAGAAGATGTCGCTGCACAGATCGGCAACGCAGCAGTTTTTTCAGTCCTGGACGCCAAAAGCTTGTTTTGGCAGATTACATTGGACCCGGACATGTCCAACCTCGCCACTTTTGGCACACCCTTTGTCCATTTCAAATTTTTGAGGATGCCCTTCGGCATCAACTCTGCCAGCGAAGTTTTCCAGCGCACCATGCAACAGTTGTTTGTAGAGTACCCTTGCGCCATCATGTTGATGACATCCTCATCTACGGTCACGACCTGGCTGAACACGACACTAATCTGAAGCGAGTACTCGACCGCGCCAAAGACATTAATCTTAAACTGAACCCACTAAAGTGCAGGTTTTGGGTTCCCAAAGTCGCTTACTTTGCATGGTTTTACCAGCAGCGGTTTCAGACCAGACCCACTGAAAACTGCAGCCATCAACTAACTGCCGATTCCCTCTGATGTTGTGAGCTTACAGCGATTCCCCGGCATGGTTAACTACCTGGCTAAATTTATCCCCAACCTCAGCGACTTATCGGCTCGCCTGCGAGAACTGACACACAAAGACGTGGCATGGTCCTGGTATCCGCTGCACCAAAGGGCTTTTGTCACCCTCAAGCTACAGCTGGCTAGCGCACCAACACTTTCATATTTTAACCTGGAATTACCGATTCCGGTTACCTGCGATGTGTCTCAGTACGGGCTAGGCGCAGCGTGCCTGCACACCACTACTGATGGCGGTTTCAAGCCAGTCTCATATGCATCACGTACTCTAACTTACACTGAACAGCGCTATGCCCAGATTGAAAAAGAACTACTCACAATGATTTTCGCCTGCTCCAAATTCAAGGATTTCATCTTTTGTAAGACTGTTACCATTGAGACTGACCACTGGTCACTATTCTGAACAACCCGATTGCACCTGCACGACTGCAACGGATGATGATGCAGCTGCAGCGCTTTGATTTCCGCATCATCTACAAGAAAGGTAAAGACATGCACATAGCAGACACGCTATCCAGAGCCCCGCGCAGAACCAATGAACAGCACCTGTTCGAACAAGACGAATTCTCAGTCATGAAGGTTTTGTTTGTGCCGACTGATCGTTTACTCTGCCTAGCCAAACGCACGGCTGCTGATGAGACTTTACATAGAAACATAGAACATAGCAATTAGGTGCAGGAGTAGGCCATTCGGCCCTTCGAGCCTGCACCGCCATTCAATATGATCATGGCTGATCATCCAACTCAGTATCCCGTACCAGCCTTCTCTCCATACCCTCTGATCCCCTTAGCCACAAGGGCCACATCAAACTCCCTCTTAAATGTAGCCAATGAACTGGCCTCGACTACCCTCTGCGGCAGAGAGTTCCAGAGATTTACCACTCTCTGTGTGAAAAAAGTTCTTCTCATCTCGGTTTTAAAGGATTTCCCCCTTATCCTTAAGCTGTGCCCCCTTGTCCTGGACTTCCCCAACATCAGGAGCAATCTTCCTGCATCTAGCCTGTCCAACCCCTTAAGAATTTTGTAAGTTTCTATAAGATCCCCTCTCAATCTTCTAATTTCTAGAGAGTATAAACCAAGTCTATCCAGTCTTTCTTCGTAAGACAGTCCTGACATCCCAGGAATCAGTCTGGCGATCCTTCTCTGCACTCCCTCTAAGGCAATAATGTCCTTCCTCAGATTTGGAGACCAAAACTGTACGCAATACTCCAGGTGTGGTCTCACCAAGACCCTGTACAACTGCAGTAGAACCTCCTTGCTCCTATACTCAAATCCTTTTGCTATGAAAGCTAACATACCATTCGCTTTCTTCACTGCCTGCTGCACCTGCATGCCTACTTTCAATGACTGGTGTACCATGACACCCAGGTCTCGCTGCATCTCCCCTTTTCCTAGTCGGCCACCATTTAGATAATAGTCTGCTTTCCTGTTTTTGCCACCAAAATGGATAACCTCACATATATCCACATTATACTGCATCTGCCAAACATTTGCCCACTCACCCAGCCTATCCAAGTCACCTTGCAGTCTCCTAGCATCCTCCTCACAGCTAACACTGCCCCCCAGCTTAGTATCATCCGCAAACTTGGAGATATTGCCTTCAATTCCCTCATCCAGATCATTAATATATATTGTAAATAGCAGGGGTCCCAGCACTGAGCCTTGGGGTACCCCACTAGTCACTGCCTGCCATTGTGAGAAAGACCCGTTTACTCCTACTCTTTGCTTCCGGTTTGCCAGCCTGTTCTCTATCCACATCAATACTGAACTCCCAATGCCATGTACTTTAAGTTTGTATACTAATCTCTTATGTGGGGCCTTGTCGAAAGCCTTCTGGAAGTCCAGATACACCACATCCACTGGTTCTCCCCTATCCACGCTACTAGTTACATCCTCGAAAAATTCTATAAGATTCGTCAGACATGATTTACCTTTCATCAATCCATGCTGACTTTGTCCAATGATTTCACCACTTTCCAAATGTGCTGCTATCCCATCTTTAATAACTGACTCTAGCAGTTTCCCCACTACCGATGTTAGACTAACTGGTCTGCAATTCCCCATTTTCTCTCTCCCTCCCTTCTTAAAAAGTGGGGTTACGTTTGCTACCCGCCAATCCTCAGGAACTACTCCAGAATCTAAAGAGTTTTGAAAGATTATTACCAATGCATCCACTATTTCTGGAGCTACTTCCTTAAGTACTCTGGGATGCAGCCTATCTGGCCCTAGGGATTTATTGGCCTTTAATCCATTCAATTTACCCAACACCACTTCCCGGCTAACCTGGATTTCACTCAATTCCTCCAACTCCTTTGACCCGCGGTCCCCTGCTATTTCCGGCAAATTATTTATGTCTTCCTTAATGAAGACGGAACCAAAATAGTTATTCAATTGGTCCGCCATATCCTTGTTCCCCATTATCAACTCACCTGTTTCTGACTGCAAGGGGCCTACATTTGTTTTAACTAATCTCTTTCTTTTCACATATCTATAAAAACTTTTGCAGTCAGTTTTTATGTTCACTGCCAGTTTTCTTTCATAATCTATTTTTCCTTTCCCAATTGCTCCCTTTGTCCTCCTCTGCTGGTCTCTGAATTTCTCCCAGTCCTCCGGTATGCTGCTTTTTCTGGCTAATTTGTACGCATCATCCTTCGCTTTGATACTATCCCTGATTTTCCTTGTTATCCACAGATGTACTACCTTCCCTGATTTATTTTTTTGCCAAACTGGGATGAACAATTTTTGTAGTTCATCCATGCAGTCTTTAAATGTCTTCCATTGCATATCCACCGTCAACCCTTTTAGAATTAATTGCCAGTCAATCTTGACCAATTCACGTCTCATACCCTCAAAGTTACCTTTCTTTAAGTTCAGAACCATTGTTTCTGAATTAACAATGTCACTCTCCATCCTAATGAAGAACTCAACCATATTATGGTCACTCTTGCCCAAGGGGGCACGTACAACAAGATTGCTAACTAACCCTTCCTCATTACTCAATACCCAGTCTAGAATAGCCTGCTCTCTCGTTGGTTCCTCTACATGTTGATTTAGATAACTATCCCGCATACATTCCAAGAAATCCTCTTCCTCAGCACCCCAGCCAATTTGCACCCAATCTATATGTAGATTGAAGTCACCCATTATAACTGTTTTGCCTTTGTCGCACGCATTTCTAATTTCCTGTTTGATACCATCTCCAACTTCACTACTACTGTTAGGTGGCCTGTACACAACACCCACCAGCGTTTTCTGCCCCTTAGTGTTTCGCAGCTCTACCCATACCGATTCCACATCCTCCAAACTAATGTCCTTCCTTTCCATTGCATTAATCTCCTCTCTAATCAGTAACGCTACCCCACCTCCTTTTCCTTTCTCACTATCCCTCCTGATTATTATATATCCCTGGATGTTCAGCTCCCAGCCTTGGTCACCCTGCAGCCATGTCTCCGTGATCCCAGCTATATCATAGTCATTAATAGCTATCTGCACATTCAACTCATCCACCTTATTACGAATGCTCCTTGCATTGAGACACAAAGCCTTCAGGCTTGTTTTTGCAACACTCTTACCCCTTATCCAATTATGTTGAAAAGTGGCCCTTTTTGATTTTTGCCCGGGTTTTGTCTGCCTGCCACTTTTACTTTTCACCTTGCTACCTATTGCTTCTACCCTCATTTTACACCCCTCGGTCTCTACGCTCACACATTTAAGAAACCCTTTCCCTTTAACTCCATCCTCCACTATCCCATTCGACACCCCACCCCCCTTATTCAGTTTAAAGCCACCCGTGTAGCAGTGGCAAACCTGCCTGCCAGAATGATCCCAATGATCTAAGAATCTAAATACCTGCCCCGTGCACCAGTTCCTCAGCCACACGTTCAGGTCCCGTATCTCCCTGTTCCTGCTCTCGCCAGCACGGGGAACTGGAAGCAAACCGGAGATAACAACCCTGGAGGTCCTGCTTTTCAACATTTTTCCGCGCTCTCTAAAGTCACGCTGCAGAATATTCATCCCCTTCTTTCTGACATCGTTTGTGCCGACATGCACTATCACTTCCGGATGTTCACCTTCGCCCTTGATGATTTTCTGCACTCTGTCCGTGATATCCTGGATCCTGGAACCGGGAAGGCAGCACACCATCTTGGCATCCCGTCTGTTGCCGCAGAAACCCCTGTCCGTACCTCTCACAATGGAGTCTCCCACTACAATGGCCTTGCCTGCCTTAGGCCTTTTTGGTTTTGGCTCAACAGCCCTATTCGCATCGCAAGCCAGTCCGCCGCTCAGTGTAAACACGTCTTCTGTCCCAACAGCTTCTAAGCGGATGAACCTGTTTACAAGAGGTACACCACCCGGGGACGTTGGCATTCCATGCTTCCCTCCCTTTCTCACTGTCTCCCACCTTCTCTCTTCCAGTACCTTAGGTGTAACAATTGTACTGTAGGACTTGTCGAGGAACGACTCCGTTTCTCGTACGAACAATTTACAATTGCTGTCCACAGTCATACGGGGCAGTTGGCCCCACAAACAGTCAAACACACTGCTCAAAATACGACCCTACTTCCTGGTTTGTGACGAACTAGTGCTGCAGGATGGAACCATAGTCAAGGGCCACAAGGCAGTGTTCCCAGCGCCGGGTCCCAGCTGCACTACGGAGCGAATACTACAACAACATCCACAGGGGCCGTCCCGGTGTGGAGGCAACCATCCAACGGGCTCAGAGCATGTTTTACTGGCCCGTGATGACCAAATACATACGTGAAAGAACCGAGCGCTTTCTTCAACAGCCTGGCGCCACATCAGCAAAAGCAGCCTCTACTGCCCCAACCAGTCCCTTCTTTTCCGTGGTCCTCCTTGGCTACCGACATCTTCGAATGACACGGAAAACACTATCTGGTTCTTGTCGACTGATACTCGGGCTGGTTCGAAATAGACCTACTGCAGAGTATTTCCTCAGAGTGATTGAGAAGCTGCAACGACACCTCTCCATGCTTGGCTCCCCTATTCAATCTGATAACGGCAGGCAATTCACCAGCCAAGCATTTAAGAACTTTGCTGAACATTGGGACTTCCAACACATTACCAGCAGCCTCGAGCTCCCGCAGTCCAATGGACTAGCCGAACGGATTGTTCGGAGTGCCAAACAACTCATGGAAAGCCTACCTTGTCAAATCTGATGTATAGCTGGACTTGCTTAATCTACGACACATTGCACGGGATCCCGTCCTAGGTTCCCCAGCCCAGCGACAGATGTCACGCCAAACCCATGCTCCCCCACATCTCTCCCAGCAGCTGCTACAACTACAACTTAAACGGGACACTCAGAAACAATTATTTGACAAGTCCTGCAAGCCACTTAAACCTCTTGCACGTGGACAAATGTTTCGCCTGCAAACCGATAAGGCTCACTCACGACTGGAACACATTCACGGCCCTTCCAAGGAACCACGTTCATACCTGGTCGAAGTGGACAGAGTCATCTACAGACGCAACCATCAACACAGCCTTCCAGTGAAGGAACTGCGTCCTCCGACCCCATGTCCTGACGTCCCGCTACTCGTGTTCGAAACCCCAGTCGGTCCAGCTTCCCCACCTTTAACCGTCACTTCTGCAGCGGGTTCCCTGCGTCGGTTGGCATTTGGTTCGCCAAGGTCGACTCCCACCAGTCCTGTCGGGTCGCCGGTTGTGTCACCACTCCCCTCCCCAGTCTGTTCTCCCGCAAAAGGAGGTGAGACCTCTTACCGCACGTGGACTGGACAGGTTTGTAGGCCACCCGTTAGATATGGTGATTACGTGTAACTTTGCTAGTATATTGTTAACACTTCTTTATATTGTTTAAGCCATCGCCGTTTCTTTAATTTCTACAAGAAGAGATGTAGATTGGCTATTGCATGCTAGCCAATCATAGTGTTTGTTAGTAGTAGCCCCGCCTAGTACGTGTTTTATAATAGTTAGAACCTGCCTACGTCAGGCAGTAGATGTAGCAGCTCGGGACTGAAATGTACCGTAGATCCTATGCCGTAAGTGCTGTAATAAAAACGTGTTGTATCTTAACGTGTGGTTGAGTCACTTAATTACAGCCACCCTCCAGTCTTTGGGTTGTCGGGAATAATCTGCTCCTGTAACTGTACATTACAGTTTTCAGGTCCTATACCTTCTTCCAGGTGGCAGGAGTGAAATGAGAGGGTGGCCAGGGTGATGCGGGTCAGATGATGCTAGCTGTCTTTTTGTGGCAGCGATTCTTATAGATCCCTTTGATGGCGGGTAGGTAAGTACCCCTGTTAGACTGGGTAGTGTTCACCACTTTTTGCAATCATCTTCATTCCTGGTCAATTAACTTAAGTGCTTAAACATTTTAAACAAATAAAATGTTTCAGAATTCAATTAAAAAAAAGATGAAAGCTACCTCCTTTTGCATATGGCCTTGCAGGCATTCATCTGCATTTAAATTAATAACTTGATCTTCCTATACCTGCACCTGGACTTCATTCGGATTTTGAATTCATCACAGTCCAGAAATTGTAACTGAAGCTGTTCTGGGAATTCCACATTCACTTACGAATCGCAAACTTGGTGCCACTTAACATAGAAAGGTGACTTTTGTCCAATTAAATTTCCTCCCAACATCTTTTGTGGAACTTTATTATTTGATGGTATTGATATTCTTGGTTAATGCATGATCAAAATATATTCCTTATTTCAGGCCTTCACAGAGTTCTCTCGGATGGTACGTAGGGTGAAAAGTGACTAGTTAACATAAATAGCCCATGTAGTAGTGACCCATTTAAAAAAGGAATGTCCAGTTCATGTCCTGGTGATTGGAATGTGACATCTTTGGGGCAGGTGTGCAACAGCTTCAAAAACGTCTATAAATTATCGCTGTCTAAAGAAAAAGCGATGGTAGTTAAGGCATATTGTTGGTGGAAAGTTTTGATAAGAGTCAGTTATTTAGGTGGTGGTAGCCACAGGGAAGATGGTTTGTGGTCTGATGTTGAATGTGTTTCCAAAATATATGTTTACATTTCCCATGAATCCAACTCCTCCCCCAGGACGGAGCCAGCCTTCCGGGTGAGTTTGTTAATCCTGTTGATGTCCGCAGCCTTCGCCCTGCTGTCCCAGCACACAACAGTGAAGAAGATGGACTGATGGGTTAACATAAGATGAGCATTTCACAGCTCTGGGTCTGTACGGTACGATACGATAGAACTTTATTTATCCCAGGAGGGAAATTGATCTGCCAACTGTCATAAAAACTCAAAATACATGAAACATGAAATTAAAGTGATGAGTGGAAAGATTGGGGATGTACAAAGGTTTTGGGAGGGGAGGAGGGAGTACGTCTCAGTCTACCCTACGACAGATGGGGGAAGAGTTGTACAGTTTGATAGACACAGGGAAGAAGGATAAGAAGGATCTCCTGTGGCGTTCTGTCCTGCATCTTGGTGGAACCAGTCTGTTGCTGAAGGTACTCGTCTGCTTAAAAATGTTCAAATCGTTTTCATATGATATGATACGATAGAAGTGAAAGGTTTGGATAGAGTGGATGTGCAGAGGATGTTTCCACTAGTGGGAGAGTCTAGGACCAGAGGCCATAACCTCAGAATAAAACGATGTATAGTGCATTCAGAAAGCATTCAGACCCCTGCAGTCTGCCAACAGTCATCAAACACAAAAATATACATAAAACATGAAATTAAAGTGATGAGTGGAAGGTCCAGGATTAAGGATGTGCAAAGATTGGGGAGTAGGGGGGAAGGGGAGTCAGTCTACCCCACTTCAGAAGGGGGAGGTGTTGTACAGTTGATAGCCACAGGGAAGAAGGATCTCCTGTGGCATTCTGCGCTGCATCTTGGTGGAACCAGTCTGTTGCTAAAGGTGCTCCTCAGGTTTACCAGTGTGCCATGGAGGGGGTGAGCTGTATTATCCAAGATGCTCCGCAGTTTGAGGAGCATCCTCCCCTCCACGACCATTTCCCATGAATCCAACTCCTCCCCCAGGATGGAGCCAGCCTTCCGGGTGAGTTTGTTAATCCTGTTGGTGTCCGCAGTTATGGGGCAGGAGCGGGAGAATGGGGTTAAGAGGGAAAGATAGATCAGCCATGATTGAATGACGGAGTAGGCTTGATGGGCAGAATGGCCTAAATCTGCTCCTATAACTCATGAAGTTATGAACTTAAGTCTCACAGGAGAAATGACACTAGAAACTCAGACAGAAGTAAAATGACCGGTGACTGGTTTAGATTTAGTTTTCTTACTGTCACTACTGGTTTGCTACAAGAATCTCAACTCTTGTAGCACCTTCCAGGCATTAACCTAGAAGGTTAAGGGCAACAGGTGTATGGGGACCCCCAAATATGCAAGTTCCCCCCATTATATGCAAAGTCTGCACAAGTCTATAGAGCTATTTAGACCAACTGCCTCACAGTGCGAGAAATCCAGGTTTAACTCTGACCTCAGCTGCGTGGATTTTGCAAGTTCTCCTTGCGATTGTGTGGATTTCCTCTGGGTGCTCCAGTTTTCTCCCACATCCTAAAGCCATGGTTCAATGGTTAATATACTGCTGTAAATTGACCATGCTGTTGTGGCAGAGTGTTAACAGAATTTGGTGTATTAACGGAATATAGAGAGAATGTCATTGATGTGGGATTAGTATAAATGGGTGCATGATGGTCTGTGAAAACTTGGGCGGAGGTGGAGGGGGGCAAGGACCTGCTTGCGTGGTGCATCTCTCTACCTCAATGACTCTATTTGCAAAAGAAACACAAGGTAAATCTTTTTTTACGCACAATCTTGTCATGAGCTGGACTTCTTTGCTTATAAAGATGGAGGGTACGGTCAGTTAGGGATTTCAAAAAGGAATTGGATTGACACTTGAGATAATAATTTATGGGGCTATGAAAAGCAAAGCAGTGAAAATAAGAGTAAACCAGGAGTAAAGTACTTCAGAAAGGTGAAAAGGAAGGTCCCTCTTGCTGGTAATCTGGTAAAACATGCAACCGTTGTTAGTATCCATAAGTGGGACAATGGGTCAAGATTATGAATATATTGAGTGGGAGAAAATGTTTCATTACTAACTTGTGTTTATTAAAACTAATGTTGGGAGCATGTATCTGAAATGCGGATCAGAGCCAAAATTTGGTTATAGACACTTAGAAATGCTTTATCCTTGCCATTGGTGCTTTGGTGAGAGAGTTCGTTTACTGGAGAAATTAGCTCTGATGGACAAAATGCTATCAAATTAGTTAGTCATGCCCAAATCCACTAAATTGCATTCTCCTTAAAGGTCCTCTGCCACATACTACAGATAGCCAAAAGAAAAGCAGAAAATGTCAGATTCAATTGTTGACATCCATATTAATTTACAAAAGATGCATTACAGTTCCCAGGGAAACGTTGACATTTTACCCTGTATGTCAAAGCTCATTCTGAAGCTACAAGCATTTTATGTTAATCATTTCCCCACACAGTCACAAACAGCACACTAACGTGCAAAGGTCATCTGTCTTATTAAACCTGATCTTCACATTTACTGCCTTCAGCATATTCTAGCTGAAACAATTTCAGTCTTGATTTTGACATCCCATCAAGGTTACCTACAATGCAGACTGAAATAGTCTCTTAAATTTATTAAGTAACTGGATTATATGACTTCCCTTTATTCCCTTGTCAGTCAAAAACTTTGATGAGCAAATATTATAGCTTCAACCTAAAACTTCAGACACATTATATTTTGTCAAAACTTCTGTTATAAATGCTTCTTATTTTAAAGTAAGGAAATTAAATAACTTTAGTATTGTTGCAATGTTACTTCCTGATTTACACTTTTGAGCTAACATACTAATAGAGCAAGGTCTAATCATATCCCCAAATGAAAGTATGTAACAAATTATTCTAAAAGGAATTTATGTATATTTTTTCAATTGGAATAAAGATTAATATCCATGATACCTGCAATTAATTCATCAGAGCTTACAAGCAATAATGTTTTGTGTGCATCATGCTAAAATCTCTTTCTAATTGCTTTGTTTACTGCTTGTGTGACCTACTTTAAAAAATAATAATTTTTGAAAATATTTCCAAAGAGAAAGTAAATTTAATGTGAATTATAGATTCTGTTGTCATCAATTTTTCATTGCTATTTATCCCTTGGAGAAAAGCATTTTCAAAATAACAGTAAATTTAACATGATTAATATCTGTCCATAAACTAATACAGCTCTGAGCAGTTGCCTTTGTGTGGGTTTTAAAATGTGAGAATATTTATGCAGACCTATTTATTTTCAGGTTTTAATGAAATGTGATATATATCACTTCACATACAGATTTTTTATGAAATATGATTTTAATTTTATTTTCAGATTTTTAAGTGAAATTTTATTTATATATATATTTTTTAATGAAATGTAATATATGTAACATACCATAACATAACACACATAATATATATATATGATACATGTATACATATAAAACATTGATATATATATATACATAAATGTTTTATATTTGTACATGTAACACATTTTTCCAAAAATCTGAAAATAAAAAGCTATGTATAAATAATCACACATTTTAAAACCCATACAAAGGCAAAAGGCAAAGACAACAGAGCAGCTGTATCTAATTATTTACTGAGTAAATATAGTAACAGGATTAAAGACTAAGCTAGAAAATGACAAGGGCAAAGGGTATAGAAAGAAATGAGAGCAGGGTTTGAAGAAAAATGAGCAAAAATACGTATTCTGGAACCACTTTTAAGAAGTATAATAAAGTTTAGCGGATATTTAACATACCTGTTGCAGCGGGGGAGCTACGTGCGGTGCTCTTTGTGGACTACAGCTCTGGTTTTAATACCATCCTTCCTCACAAACTGGTGGACAAACTGGGGGACTTGGGTCTTCCACACTCCACCTGCATGTGGATAAATAGCTTCCTGTCGGGTCGCAGTCAGAGAATCAGAGTGGGCCATCACACATCCACGGCCCTCAGCCTCAGTACCGGCTCTCCACAGGGCTGCGTGCTGAGCCCCCTGCTCTACACCATCTACACACATGCCTGCACCCCCGCCCACCACAGCAACACCATTGTCAAATTTGCGGATGACACTACGGTGGTGGGACTCATCTCCGGGGGGGACGAGTATGCCTATCGGGATGAGGCGGAGTAGCTGACAGTGCAGTGTGGAGAAAATAACCTGCTCCTCAACACCTTAAAGACAAAGGAAATAATAATAGACTTCAGGAAGAATAAAACGGACATGGTACCATTGATTATCAGAGGGGACTGTGTGGAGAGGGTGGCGGATTTCCGCTTCCTGGGAATCCATATTGAGGAGGACCTGACATGGAGCGTGAACACCTCTGCGCTGCTGAAAAAGGTCCAGCAGAGACTGCACTTCCTGAGGGTGCTCAGGAAGAATAACATCAATCAGAGAATGCTGCTGTCCTTTTATTGGTGCTCCATTGAGAGCATCCTAACATACTGTGTATGCGTATGGCACACCAGCTGCACAGCGGCTCAGAGGAAAGCGCTCCAGAGGGCCATTGACAACGCCCAGAGGATTGTCAGCTGCCCTCTCCTTACCTCGGAGGACTTACACAGTTCCTGCAGCATCAAAAAATCCCAGAGTATTATAAAGGACATTTCGCACCCCGGACACGCCCTGTTTGAACTGTTGCCGTCAGGCAGACGGTACAGATCGACAAGGACAAGGACAAACAGACTTAAAAACTGTTTTTACCCCACTGCTATAAAGGCACTAAATGTGCCAAGGAACGCAGGGGCGATACAGACTAAGGGAATGTGGTAACTGTAAAATCGACAGAAGGATGTAGGTTTGGGTGTTTATGCGTGCTATTTTCATGATATTTATTTTAGTTGTTTATCTTTTTTAATATTTTACCTTGTATGTATCGTTAGCTTTTAGAAATGTTTGAATGGTGCACTGACTGGCTGACATTTTTAAAATGTTGTTGTACATGGTTCATGTTACAATGACAATAAATAAAATTCTATTCTATTCTATTCTATTCTATTCTATTCTATTCTATTCTTTGGTATTGAAAACTCCACTGAGCCAATCTAAATGTCCAGTCAGCGAAGGAGATTGCCTACGGCTGCCCTCGACTGCCTGTAACTAAATAGCGACCCCACTTCACTGCTCTACGAGTTAAACACAACCATGCCGACCAAAGTTTACTTGCAAAAAACTTTTCAACATGTTGAAACATTTTCCATAACCTAGCGGAGGCCGCCAGTATGCGGGAACTTCCTGCGAGCATGAAAGAGAGTTCCAGTGACCTCATAGGACCTCCTAGGACCACGTGTTGACCATGCTGCGAGTTTGAGTTGAGGGCAAATTCTTCTAAACTCGCAGATTAGGTCGCCACAGTGGGACAGCCCCTTTATGGTGTTAGATGCATCGTTTGATTATCAGGATGTAGCAAAATGAAGGAACCATCAGTGTAATCTCCGGCCAGGATAGTTTATGACCTTGGGATAATGGTATTTCAATGCATCTGCTGGCTTTGACCTTCAAAGTGTTAGAGGTTGCAGGTTTGGGAGGTGTTGCTGAAGAGCTCTAGCAATACATCAATTAGCCAGATCAGGTGCAGTGATTGTACATTGTTCATTGATAAGATGCTGATCAAGCAGGTTGCTTTGCTCTGGACAGTGTTAAGCTTTTGAAGCATTATTGCATTCATACATTCATATGTTTTGAACAGTAATCTATCCATCATCCTCGTAATTTTTGTTAGTAGATAGGAATGAGGCTTGAGGGAATCAGAAAAATCAACATTTTCTTCTCCTGTCCCTTTTGCATAGTTTGTGGAGAGTTATTACAGAAATGATTGCCGCTAACTTGGAGATCTGATACCATCTTGGTGCCCTTCTCATTACAATTAAAAGAAGAAAAGCCTTGAAAACATGAGTGGGTACTGAAGGTAGACACAAAATACTAGAATAAATTAGCGGGACAGGCAGCATCTCTTGAGAGAAGGAATGGGTGATGTTTCGGGTCGAGACCCTTCTTAATCAGAAGGATAATCTTCAGTCGGTACTGAACACAATATCAGAATCAAGCTTCTGGAATGGTGCCGGAGGATTGGCGTACTGCATATGTTGTTCCATTGTTTAAAAAGGGTTCTATGAGTAAACCTGGCAATTATAGACCTGTTAGTTTGACGTCAGTGATGGGCAAATTAATGGAAAGGATACTTAGAGATAATATATATAATCATCTGGATAAACAGGGTCTGTTTGGGAACAGTCAACATTGGATTTGTGCATGGAAGGTCATGTTTGACTAATCTTCTTGAATTTTTGAAGAGGTTACTAGGGAAATTGATGAGGGTAAAGCAGTGGATGTTGTCTATATGGACTTCAGTAAGGCCTTTGACAAGGTTCCACATGGAAGATTGGTTAAGGAGGTTCAATTGTTGGGTATTAATAGTGGAGTAGCAAGATGGATTCAACAGTGGCTGAATGGGAGATACCAGAGAGTAACGGTGGATAACTGTTTGTCATGTTGAAGGCCGGTGATTAGTGGGGTGCCTCAGGGATCTATATTGGGTCCACTGTTGTTTGTCATGTACATCAATGATCTGGATGATGGGGTGGTAAATTGGATTAGTAAGTATGCGGATGATACTAAGATAGATGGTGTTGTGGATACTTAAGTACATTTTCAAAGTCTACAGAGAGATTTAGGCAATTTGGAAGAGTGGGCTGAAAGATGGCAGATGGAGTTTAATGCTGATAAGTGTGAGGTGCTACATCTTGGCAGGACAAATCAAAATAGGACGTACATGGTAAATGGTAGCGAATTGAGGAATGCAGTTGAACAGAGGGATCTGAGAATAACTGTGCACAGTTCCCTGAAGGTGGAATCTCATGTAGATAGGGTGGTAAAGAACGCTTTTGGTGTGCTGGCCTTTATAAATCAGAGCATTGAGTATCGAAGTTGGGATGTAATGTTAAAATTGTACAGGGCATTGTTGAGGCCAATTCTGGAATATGGTGTATAATTCTGGTCGCCAAATTATAGGAAAGATGTCAACTAAATAGAGAGAGTACAGAGGAGATTTACTAGAATGTTGCCTGGGTTTCAGCATCTAAGTTACAGAGAAAGGTTGAACAAGTTAGGTCTTTATTCTTTTGAGCGCAGAAGGTTAAGGGGAGACTTGATAGAGGTCTTTAAAATGATGAGAGGGATAGACCGAGTTGACGTGGATAAGCTTTTTCCATTGAGAGTAGGTAAAATTCAAACGAGAGGACAGGATTTGAGAATTAAGGAACAGAAGTTTAGTGGTAACATGAGGGGGAACTTCTTTACTCAGAGAGTGGTAGCTGTGTGGAATGAGCTTTCAGTGGAAGTAGTGGAGGCAGGTACGATTTTATCATTTAAAAATAAATTGGATAGTTATATGGATGGCAAAGGAATGGAGGGTTATGGTCTGAGTGCAGGTAGATAGGACTAGATGAGAGTAATTGTTCGGCACGGACTTGAAGGGCCGAGATGGCCTGTTTCTGTGCTGTAATTGTTATATGGTTATATGGTTGTTTTAAGGGGGTGGAAGATTGCAACCTTCACGTGGTCCGCCCTGTTCGACGAATGCAATCAACCTGGCGTGCACAATCAAATAGGATCAAATAGAACAATATTTGAACAAGTTGTCCAACAACTTTAGGCTGTGCACGCTATACGCAAGAAGAAGAAATAGATTTTAAGAAAAAGGATACTTTCTTACTTTTTATTTGTATCAAGTCTGAGATTCTCTGCATACAGTCCAAATATACTTTCAGCACTGTGCATTAATTATTGACATTTGAAGAGTATATCATTTCAAAATGATTGTGTTTTATTGCATTAGGTATGGTATATTTGCATATCACATAAATATTTTGCAAAATGTTTAAAATTCATCAATATGTTACAGAATCTTACAAGATGTAGCCAATCTGATTTGCTAATGTTCATCTCTTGATACAGGTAACATAACACTTTTTTCCATTTTTTTCCCACATAGAGGTGCAGGATGAAGCTGTAGTATACTGTGGTTGCAGTAGAGTTAGGGTTGTGTAGGTCGGATCAAGAATCTGAAAGCTGTAAGAAAGCAATCGTTCCCTATCCTGATGGTATGGTTCTTCTGGCTTCTGTGCCTCCACTCTGGTGATGGTCGTAAAAGAGGGCATGGCTGGGTGGTGTGGATCCTTGATGCTAGATGTCACCTTCTTAAGGCAACACCTCAGGTAATTGCCTTCGGTCGAGGAGAGGGCAGTGCCTTTGATAGACTGTGATTTGGCTTTCCATTAATACATTTTCTTTATTTTATAATCTCTTTCGTCAAAAGCATTTACTTTGTTTGATGAACAATGTAAAAATAAATCACACAAGAATGCAACATGGATTTTAGCATTCAAAAATAAAACTCTACATGCTCTATTATACCAGTTCCCAGTTTACATTAACAGGGCTGCCAACGCTCACGCTTTGAGCGTGAGACTCACGCCCTCAAGCAAACTCTCACGCCCTCATGCTGATCAGATATTTCTCACGCTCAGTGGTGAGAAATTTTGTGATCAACGAAAATGTCAAAACTAGGATAAACTGCATGGTCCGCGGGTGTTGGAGAGCCGGGGCTGCGGGAGGGATGGGAGCAGAACCAAAGCGGCGGGAACAGATGCTGGGAGCGGGGACTTGCGAGTATTTGTGACGTTGTCGAGTGTTTGCGGGGCTGTCGCTGCAGCTCCGGCCATGGAGCACTCCGGATCGAAGATCCTAGAGGAGCAAGATAGACCACTCCTCTGAAATCCAATGGACTGACGTGTAGTACGTGACGGAACGTCACGGCCGCCATTTTTTAATGCGACACGCGACTTCTGGTATGCCACCCGCTGAGATCCCAAGCAAAGATTATAGAGCTCCGCTATAATCTTTGATCCAAAGCGAAGATCCTCGATTATCTTGTAGCGGTAACAGCCCCCTCCTTTGCGTAGGTTCCCTTGCATTGTATTGTGCAGTTTCCCTTGTATTGCTTTAACACACACTGCACAAAATTAAATTTAACGTATACATATTTTATATATTTATATGAATGTGTGTCTGTGTGTGAGAGGCAAGTTAGAGATAATTAAGTTTATTCTCATGGATCAGAAGCAACTTTGATTTAAATAATCACTATTAATTTATTTGTCTTGTAAGATGATATACATAAACCATAAAGGCAATTATATATATAATTATATAGTAATAATATATATATGCATATATATATATTTATACACACATATATATACACATACATATATACACACACATACATACATACGTATACACATACATATGCACACATACAAATACACGCATACATATGGATACATTTATATGCATACATACACACATATAAACATATATACACATACATACATATATATATACACACATATACATATACATGCATATATACACACACATGCATATATACACATACATATATATTTATACATATGATTATTTTCCAACGATCAATAGATTTACGATCAGTTCCTGTGGATTGGAGGATAGCTAATGCTATCCCACTTTTCAAGAAAGGAGCGAGAGAGAAAATGGGGAATTACAGACCAGTTAGCCTGACTTTGGTGGTGTGAAAGATGCTGGAGTCAATTATTAAAGATGTAATAATGGGGCATTTGGATAGCAGTAAAAGGATTAGTCCAAGTCAACATGGATTTATGATTTTACAATGCATTTAAGCCTCTCCCATTTTTATGAGATGCATTCCTGGAATATGTAGGAAGTTTATTGTAACCTAGTGCTACATGCCTGAACAATGGATGATATATCACTTAAATGCAATTGTTTTCAGTTGTGTGGAGAGACCTGTATATTGAAGATGTTTTTTTCCTCTAAAATGTCAATTTACCTTAAATGTAGAAGAGCTTTAGAATCTTCTTACAAAGACCATTAAGTATTTTCTTTCTATCCTCTTTTGGACCAAAGGCATAGCAGAACTGCCAACTCTCACGAAGAGGTAAGGGAGGGAGAGATGGAAGGGAGGGAGAGAGGGAAGGGAGGGAGATCTAGAGAAGAGAGGGGGAGAGAGAGAGAGAGAGAGATCGAGAGAAGAGAGGGGAGCGAGAGATCGAGGAGGGGAGAGAGAGATCGAGAGGAGAGGGAGAAAGGGGGAGAGGGAGAAGGGGGAGAGGGAGAAGGGGGAGGGAGAGGGGAGAAAGAGGGGAGAAGGAGAAGGGGGGAGGGAGGGGGAAGGGGAAAAGGGGGGAGGGAGAGGGAGGGAAGGGGGGAGGGAGAAGGGGGAGAGGGAGAAGGGGGGAGAAGGGGGGGAGAGAGGGAGAAGGGGGAAAGGGGGGAGAGGAGAAGGGGAAAAGGGGGAGAGGGAGAAGGGGGAGGGAGAAGGGGGAGAGGGAGAGTGGAACGATAGCACATTATAACGTGCAGCCGTCCCATTCCGACCAAAGATTATAGAGCAGAGCTCCACTAGTATCTTTGATTGCAGCTGCCGCCACCGAACCCCCCGACCCACCTTTGCACCCAAAGATGATAGAGCAGAGTTGTATAATATATGATTGCACCCTTCTTCACGGCGGGCTTGGGATCTTTGCTTGTGATGTCTTGACAATTCGAGGGATATAACGGGTAACAGCCATCGCCTTCCTTCCCGGACACGAATCTGAGCTAGAAAAATCTCCTGGTCACTGGACCTAATGTGTCCGCGGGCCATATTGTGGAGACCAACCCCTTACAAGAACAAAACCAAAAACGTACAGAAGTGTTAAAATTGTCTTTATTATTATGGTAAGTAAAGATCTATTAAAAAATAAGTCTAATAATTTTCTAATGTACCGACAAACCCAGTTTCCCAATGGTAATTGATGGGAGAACAGAAAATAACATTTTCACGACAGAATATCGACTGAAAATAATAAAAATATTTTCTCACCTTTCTTTTTTATTGGGGAACCTAAAGAATGACAGGTTGGGTCGTTTAGATTTACGATTAGAATACTTGATAGCAGAGCAGTGAGATGAAGATTTAGATAAGGACGCCATGACAGTGTGGGGGAAGCCCAATAAAATGCCTCAAAAAATGGCGTCGACGATCACACACGTGATACTACGTGTTTTTCGAGGAGTGGTCTATCTTGCTCCTCTATAATCTTTGCTCCGGATAGTGCAAGTGTCCCGGGCCGCGGAGCCGTCGGAAGCGCCGCTGCCGCTGCCGCTGCCGCGAGAGTCTCTGTGCCGAAGGGACAGACTCTCAAAGGGAGGTGGAGAGAGAGAGAGAGGAGAAGGAGACAGGGAGACAGTGGGGGGAGAGAGAGGGGTGAGAGGAGAGAGAGGGGAGAGACAGAGTGGGCGAGAATGGAGAGAGAGAAGAAGGGGGGGGGGGGGTTGAGAGGTAGGAGAGAGAGAGGGGGCAGAGAGAGGGGGAGAGAGAGAGAGGGAGAGGGAGGAGAGAGGGGTGAGAGGGAAAAATGAGGGAAGAGAGGGTGGTGGAGAGGGTAGGAGAGAATGGGAGAGAGAGAGGGAAGAGAGAGGGGTGGTAAAAGAGAGAGGAAGAGGGGGAAAGAGAGAGAGATGGGGGCAAAGAGAAAGAGGAGATAGAGACAGAAAGAGAGGGGGTGAGACAGAGAGAACGAGGAGAGAGAGATAGAGAGAAAGAGAGACATACAGAGAGAAAGAGAGAGAGAGACAGAGAGATAGAGAGAGAGAGAGAGGGAGAGAGAGAGATAGAGAGAGAGAGACAGAGAGAGAGGGAGAGAAAGAGAGGGAGAGAGAAGGAGAGATAGAGAGGGAGGGAGGGAGAGAGAGAAGAGAGAGAGGGGGGGAGAGAGGGGGGAGAGAGAGGGAGAGGGAGGAAGAGGGCGAGAGAGAGAAGAAGAGAGAGAGGGGGAGAGAAAGAGGGGGTGGGGAGAGAGAGTTAGGGGAAAGAGAGGGGGGGGAGAGAGTTAGGGGGAAAGAGAAGGGCGAGAGAGGGAGAGGGGGAGGGGGAGAGAGGAGGAGAGAGGGAAGAGGGAGAGAGAGAGGGGGGAAGGGTGAGTGTGAGGAGGAGAGGGAGGAGGGAAGAGAGAGAGAGGGGGGAGAGAGGGGGGAAGAGAGGAGAGAGAGAGAGGGGGAGGAGAGGAGAGGAAAATGAGGGGAATCTCCCCCCCCTCTCTCTCTATCTCTCTCTCCCTCTCTCCCCCCCCTCTCTCTCTCTCTCTCTCCCTCTCCCTCACTCCTGTGGATAGGGAGAGAGTGAGACAGGGCGGGGGAGAGAGATATAGAGAAAGAATGACGGGGAGGGAGAGAGGGAGATGGAGAGAGAGAGAGGGGGAGAGAGAGAGAGGTGGAGAGAGAGAGGGAGAGAGAGAGAGGGGGAGAAAGAGAGGGGGAAGCGAGGAGAAAGAGGGAAGAGAATCACGATTTCAGAGTGAGAATTTCTCGGCGGTGAGACAGGGGGGGATTCTGTGATGGAGAGAGAGAGGGGGGATGTTGGAAGGAGAGAGAGAGGGGCGGAGAGAGCGGGGGGGTTGTGTTTGCCGCGGGAGAGAGAGCTGGAGCTCCGGCCATGGAGGAGGGAGAGAGAGAGAGAGAGAGAGAGAGAGAGAGTTATGAGAGTCAGGTGGGATGGAGAGAGAGAGGGGAGAGAAAGAGAGGTGGAGAAAGGGGAGAGAGAGAGGAGAGAGAGAGGGGGGAGAGGGAGAGGGGGATAGAGAGGCAGGGCTGCCAACTCCCATGCATTGAGCGTGAGAATCACGCATTTCACCAAATTCTCACGCTGATCACAAATTTCTCTCGCTCTGTTGTGAGAAATTCTGTGATCAACGAAAATTTCAAAACTCATATCAACTGCATGGGCCGCGGATGTTGGAAGCGGAAGCAGCAGCTGGGAGGACAGATGTGGACGGGGAGCGGGGTTGGAGAGTGTTTGCCAGGCTTTTGGTCCATACCTCCAAACCTGTCTTATCCATGTATCAGTCTAACTTTTTCTTAAATGTTGGGATGGTCCCTGCCTCAACTACCTCCTCTGGCAGCTTGTTCCATGCACCCATCACCCTTTGTGAGGATAAAGTTACCCCTTAAAAAGTTACCTCTTAAAAATACTTCATACAAAAACATTGAAATCATACTTCTACAGTGCATTAAAACATGATTTTAATACATCAAATTTCAATACATCAAAATGTTCCTACTTCCACACCCTCTCCCCACTCGGTTGCTCCACTCCCTCACCGGGTACCCCCAAGGCAATGATCAGTGATTGCACAGCCTCCCCCCTTTCAAAAACGCTCCAATTCCAATTTAAAGCATATATATTGCATTCAAGTGTAAGTTAAAAGACTTGCTACAGTGTGCACCATATTGCACAATTTCAAGCTGAAAAATGCAAATGTTCCATACCAATGAGAGGGGGACACCTTCCTCCACCCCCCCCCCCCCCCCCCCCCCCCCCCCCCCCCGGTCGCTATACTCCCTCGGGCTTGGTCTCTCGCAATTTCTCACTCCCAACTCTCACCCAATGTTGGCAGCCCTGCATTAATTTCCTGTATTTCAAATGATTTTATTCATGTTGTTGAGGCCTTGATAATTTCTTTAAAAATTAACCTTATTAATGTGTTTTTATAGTTGCAAGTTTTCACCACCTCACCTCAACTGAAAGGTCTTTAACTTTTCATCATGAATGTTGTGGCCTGAGCTGAACTCCTTCAAGATAAACAGGATTTCAATCTATTACAACTCGAGTTTACAAATTGGGTCAGAAAGAAATGATCTATCATTTAAAACAGAAGCATTCACTATAAGCAGTTGGCGTAAGATTCTTCTTAAATATCATGATTCACAAAGTGTTAAGCATTGAGCCTGAGAGGAATTGTCTCTAAGGATGAGGTGATAAGTGCAATAGTTAGTGTATATCCTGTCTTAGTTTGTCTAATGGCATAATGGGTGATAGATGAATTGCCCAAGTGACTTCCTATTATCTTGGCATCACTTTAGCTCAGAGTTGCTCCAGGAATTGACTCTTCTTGGTTGCCATGGAGACCAACTTTTTGAAAGTATGTTTTAGGAGAATGGGCATGAATCCAGGAAACAAACACATTTCAATTTTATTGGATTGAACCCTTGAAAGAAAAAAATGTGTCAATTGTTTTGGATATGAATAGCTTATTGTGTTTTTTTCCCTGTTTCTCCTAATTTTTTTAATATTGCTGTTTTAGTACTTGAATGATATGTGATATCTGTAACAAGATCACATATGTGCCAAAGACAATTAAATGACATAACATGTTTATTTCAATTAAACATTGTGTATCACCATATAATTTACTAAAACAAGTAGGATTGTAAAAATGGATAAAACAACAGCAATAGGCATTTCAAGTTTAGTATTGTAAAATGCCTCCGGTACTGGAGCAACATCTGACAGAAGTTTAATCTTTGCCAAATAGAGGAAGGGTGGACTAAATATAATTAAATGAACTGCAGTTGCTGGTTTATATCAAAGATAGACACAAAATGCTGGAATAACTCAGCGGGTCAGGCTGCATCTCAGGAGAAAATGGATAGGAGTTAGAGGTTTGTTAAAAGCAGGAAGCTTTTGGGAGCTCCTCGGGTGAAAGAGAAACATGAAGAGGTGTATGGAGGTAATTATGGAGTTTAGGATTACTGAAAGTGCTCCTGGCAGTGAAATAGCAAAGAAATAGTGATGGAGATAAGAATGGGTATGATGGGATTCCACCTAAAAATTAAAATTTATTTCTTGGGGAATTGTAGTCCAGAGAGGTATACAAACATAGTCAAGGGCCTGTCCCACTTGGGCGTGATTTGCGTGTCATTTGCGCGTCATTTACATGACATAATTTACGCGTCACGTCACACACGTCGTGACGTGCAGGTGATGATCACAAGGTGCGCATTACGCACGCATGGTGTGTGGTGACGTAGGCAGTGGCGCGCGTTCACGCACGGAGCCCCAGGATTTTGGGATGTACAGAATCTTTGCGCGCCATCGGCGTGACGTCCAAATGACGCCCAAGTGGGACAGGCCCTTCAGGGTCAAAGAAATGGAGGATTTGAATAAAAGGATGAAAGTTATAAAAGTGATTCATGTCAGTGATTGAAAACAGGGAGGGGAGATGATGGTATTTGGTAAGGGGTATGGTAGTATGAGACTAAATTTAGATGTGATCTAGTTGATGGAAGATGAAATATAGGAGAAGGGCTATTGTAAAAAAAAGGTATATAATGATATGTGAATAAATTATATATTGATAATCTGATGTTGTGCTGTCAATTATTTGTTATTTAGTTCATGCAATTAAAGAAGCTCCCTCTAAATCATTAGTTTCCTTGCACGTGTTAATGTATTTATCTGACAATGGTGCTTGGCCCAATATTGGCCCCCATATAGGCCCCAATATGGGACCACCCAGGTTTGATTAAATGTTAAACACGGGTAGACAATAGACAATAGGTGCAGGAGTAGGCCATTCGGCCATTCGGCCCTTTGAGCCAGCACCGCCATTCAATGTGATCATGGCTGATCGTCCCCAATCAGTACCCCGTTCCTGCCTTCTCCCCATATCCCCTGACTCCTCTATTTTTAAGAGCCCTATCTAGCTCTCTCTTGAAAGCATCCAGAGAACCTGCCTCCAACGCCCTCTGAGGCAGAGACTTCCCTCTCCCCTCAATCCCTCCCCCCACCCCCATATTGCCAACAGATATTTTTCTGGATATCAATCGCCATCTCCTGCTTTATGTGCCAAGAACACAAGGCACAGACCTTTTACTTGATAAATAACATCTGCTGCAGAGTGATTCTTTATGGAATTCTGCATTCCTGAGCTACCTGGGAACAGGTTATGTTATTTGTGCCTGTCTGATGTTTATAGGAATATGACAGCAAGTCTTGCCTTTCTGCTTTGATCTAATATTTTGCACTCAACATAACTATCGCACAATATCTGTGACTGGAAAATGAATTTGTGCCCTAAATGTTACAAGATTTTGCAAAAAGATAAGTTATTTTTGTAAAAATGTGCCGGGAGATTGCAGGCAGCTGCAAGACTAATGGGTTGTCATAGTAAAGGATTTTAACTTTCCGAATATAGACTGGGACTGTCATTGTGACAAGGGGTTAGATATGTCAAATGTGTTCAGGAACGTTTCCTCATGCTTATGCCCCTGTCCCACTTAGGAAACCTGAACGGAAACCTCTGGTGACCTTGCGCCCCACTCAAGGTTTCCATGAGTCGCCAGGGGTTTGGGTCACTCGCCTGGAAAGCCTCGACGAAGCATGAGCTACATCTACTGACCAAAGATCCTACAGGATCTTTGCTACCGACCGCACACACACACACACACACACACACACACACACACACACATTGCGAAGGTGGGGGCCAGGGACAGCGGAGGAGCGTTGTCTGCATGATGAAGAGGAAGGTAAACGGCTGCCACTAGCACGGTAAGTCATTTAGAGAGCACGGGAGAGAAGGGGAAAGAAGGGGAGAGAAGGACAGAGAAGGGGAGAGAGAAGGGTAAGAGAAGGGGAGAGAAGGGGAGAGGGAAGGGGGAGAGAAGGGGAGAGGGAAGGGGAAGAAGGGGAGAGAAGGGAGGGAGAAGGAGTGGAGACAGTTTTAAAGAAGTTTAATAAAGTTAGCGGGCATTTTACCTTCCGGTGGATCTTCTAGGTCCTGAAAACCAAAGATCCTACAGGATCTTTGCTGAAAACTCCAATGAGCTAATTAAAATGGTCAGCGAAGGAGACTGCCTTCAACTGCCTGTAAGTAAATAGCAACCCCACTCCACTGGCTTCCACCAAACGGCAACCTATTTTTAGTCAAGGTCGTTTTTTGTAAAAAAAAAATAATCGCAGGAACATAGAAGAAGCCTCAACTATGCGGAAACCACTTTCCACCATTAGGGAGAGTGACCAAAACCTCCGGGAACCTCACGGAAACCTTGGGTGGGGCACGAGGTCTCCAGAGGTTTCCGTTCAGGTTTCTTAAGTGGGACAGGGGCTTTAGGCAATATATAGAAGGCCCTGGGACTGATGTATAGGGGACTTAGGACCAGACTTAAGAATGAAATCAGGAGGGCAAAAATGGGGCAGGAGATAGCTCTAGCACATAAGAATAATGAAATCTAAAGAGATGTCATATTTATATGAAGGGAAAGAGTAACGAGAGAGAATAGGACTCCTCAGTAATCAAAGTGGTCATCTATGCGTGAAGCTACAAGAGATGGTCCTCAATCAGTATTTCTTCTTTGTTTGTACTGCAGAGAAAGGCACGAAGTGCATGGAACTTGAGGCAGTTAACTTGAGGAGATGTCTTGAGGACACTATTACAGTCGAAGAGGTGCAGGGTGTTGTAAGGCATACAAAGACATACACTGTACGTTGTAAGGTATAAGAAATCTCTGGTGCCTGATTAGATGTATCCAAGTACATCGTGAGAAGCAAAGAAATTACAGGAGCCCCAGCTGAAATATATGAATCAACTTTAGACATGGGTGAGGTGCGAATGACTGGAAGGTGGCTCCTGTTGTGCCTTTATTTAAGAAGGGCTGCAAGGAAAAGCTCACAAGCTATAATCCAGTGGGCCTAACATCTGCAGTAGGTGAGTTAATGGAAAGAATTCTGAGGGATAATATATCGATGCATTTGGATAGACAAGGGATGATTAAGGATAGTCAGCATGGTGGTGTACAGGGGGATTGCCCACTTACGAATGTGACTGGCAAGGCCAAAAACATAGTTTATATGGACTTTAGCAAGGCCTTTGATAAGGTTAGATCGCATGGGATTCAGGGTCAGCTAGATAACTGATACAGACTCGGCTCCATGGAGGGAACCAGAGGGTGGTGGTGCTAGGTTACACAAAAAAGCTGGACAAACTCAGCGGGTGCAGCAGCATCTATGGAGCGAGGGAGATAGGCAACGTTTTCGGGCCGAAACCCTTCTTCAGACTGATCGGGGGCGGGGGTGGGTGGGGACAAGAAAGGGAAAAGGAGAAGTAGCCAGAAGGCTGGGGGATGGGAGGAGACAGCAGGGGGGCTAAGGAAGGGGAGGAGACAGCAAGGACTAACAAAATTGGGAGAATTCGATGTTCATGCCCCCGGGGTGCAGACTCCCCAAACAATTGGTGGTGGTGCTAGGTTGTGTTTTGGACTGTAGACCTGTAATTAGCGGTGTGCCTCAGAGATTGGCGCTGGGCCCATTGTTTAATTTGGTTTAGAGATACAGTGCGGAAACTGGCCCTTTGGCCCACCGAGTCCTTGCACATTAACACAATCCTACATACATTACATTTATACCAAGCCAATTAACCTACAAACCTGTACGTCTTGGGAGTGTGGGTGGAAACCGAAGATCTCAGAGAAAACCTACGTGGTCACGGGGTCACGGGGAGAAAATACAAACTCTGTAAAGACAGCATCCACCATCCAGAATCAGGATCGAACCCGGGTCTCTGGCGCTGTGAGGCAGCGACTCTACCGCTGCGCCACCATACTGCCCTTCATGTTTGTAGTTTATATTAACGATTTGGATGAGAATGTACAAGGCAGGATTAGTATGTTTACTTATGACACTAAGATAATGGTATTGTTGATAGTGAAGATGGTTATCAAAAATTATAGCAGGGTCATTAGCAACTTGGCAAGTGAGCTGAGATTTGGCTAATGGGGTTTAATGCAAATAAGTGTGATGTGTTGCATTTTGGGAAGTCAAAATAGGGCAGGGACCACAGTCAAGGATGGGGTCTGGGGGAGTGTTGTAGAACAGAGGTAAATAGAGTATGTAGAAAGAGTACGGGGCGGTATATAGTTCCACAAAAGTGTCATTACATGTACCTAGAGTAGTAAAAAATATTTTTTCTACATTGGTCTTCATCAGTCATGAATTTGTGTATTGAAGTTGAGATGTTATGTTACAGTGATGTAAGATGTTGGTGAGGCAAGAACAAATGTAGACTTGGCAACTATTTTGCTCAACATTTATGCTCGCTCGACCTCCAAGGCCTACTGTATCTCTCATTTACTAACTATTTTAACTCCCCTGCTCATTCCCTTTCAGTCCTAGGCCTCTTCCATACCAGAGTGAGGCCACACGCAAACTGGGGGAACAGCACCTCATATTCTGCTCAGGTAGTTTATAACCCAACGGTATGAACACTGAATCCTCCAACTAACAAATTAACCCTCTTCCCCAGTGCCCCTATTTATCCACCCTCTCCCACTGGTTTCATAATTTGTGCCTGGACAGATACATGGATAGGAAAGGTTTAGAGGGTTATCGACCAAATGCAGGCAAATGGGTCCAGCATAGATGGGGACCTTTGTCGGACTGACCGAGCTGGGCTGAAGGACCTTTTCCGATGCTGCATGACTCTGACTTTGTTGAGAAATGTTACTACTCTCTTACCTGCAGATGCTTGACATTAAATTTAAACTTGGAAGCAAAAAATATTTTTTGTGAAAAATGGTCATGCTTGTAATAGAAAGAATACATATCATTATTCAGTGAAGAAAAGAGATCTTGCTGTGTATTTTGGAGCCTTGCAAATAAGTAACCTTATTATTGGATTTAGAATACCCTGGGATCTTATGAGGAGTTGTATCGGATTAATGGATCTATTTAACTCATTATACGATACGATACCATACGATACGATAAAACTTTATTCATCCCCAGAGGGAAATTGGTCTGCCGACAGTCACAACACACAACAAGGTACACGAAAACTTGAAATTAAATGTGAAAACAAAAAGAAAAGGACAAGTGACTGATGTCTGGCTGCCGTGTGCACAGCGCCTTCACCGGAACAAATGAACAAACAAACAAATGCAGACTTAACCCCTGGGCACAGGATTCTAAACTAGAGTGCCCCCCTCCCTTTCCCCACACCGGGTCCTCCTTTGTTCCCCCACCATCCCTCACGGTGGTCCCCCCACGCTGGTCCCCATTGCCTTCCTCTCCCCCCTCACGCTCATCGACCGCGAGGCCCCACCGAGGCTCCCATTGTCGCCGAGGCTCACGTTGCCGCTGAGGCTCAAGTTGCCACCGAAGCTCCGCTGCTGCAAGGCCCCACTGATGGTGAGGCATCCGCTGCTGCCACCGAGGCTCCCATCGCCGCCACTTCTGAGGCTCCTTCAGCTCAGACAGCCCTCGCCACCCGGCTTCATCAGTGTCGGCTGGGAGGCCTGTGGGACAAGTCGGGTCTACCAGGGCGCATTCTGATCGTCGGCAGCCTGGTTGTCCGGCTGGTGAATCACTACTCCCCGGGACACTCCCGCCGCGCATGCGGCTCCCCGGGACACATATTCATATATGGCCTCCAGTGGCGTTTGGCCCTTGCACAGGACCAATCACAAAAATACAATAAACTCTTTAATTTGACAAATATTTCACCTCATTGTGTCATTTTGAAATGACAGAAATAATTATGATCCTTAAGAACATTTGAGTTAGAAATATAGCACAATATATTATTGTTAATTTGTAGTGGCTAAATCTAAATGTTTTAGCAGCATGGCATTGTTTCAGCTTCCATGAGGAAAATATAGTGATAGCATAATTGGTCGGGAATGTTATGTAAGCATAAAATAACAACCAATATGTTTTTTGGAGTTCAGCATCTCATGGTGTCCACTATTAATCTCCCTAACCCTTAAAATGAAAAATGTTTGCATCACAAATTGCTTGTAGCTTGAGCTTATCCAGGAGTGATGCCCTGCTGTCGCTTGAGCTGCCACTTGCGTCTGCCTTGGAAATGCAATATTTTTCATTGCATTTAAGTGCTCGTTCCTTATGTCTGATTGATGCTGCTTTTTTGAGGATGCTGCTGCACCTATATTCAATCCTGTTCCAGATCAGCATTATACATATGCACCATTAGATAATGAAGATCAGGAATCAAAAAATAGATTGATCTTTCTACTTCTAAACAAAGGCAGTTAACGCCAATTCTTAGCCTGCCACGTAAATTGATTCAGCATAATCTGAAGATTAAAACTGGAACTTTTGAATATGGCTTAAAAACAAATCTAAACATGCATCCTAAGTTGTTTGTGATCAGGGATGGTTTAATGGCACTAAAAGTGCTGCTCTATCATAGCTCCAGTGTCCAGTGACAAGAGAAGCAGAACTTTGATCTAAAAATCAATGTACAGAAGGAAACCATTTTTCCAATTCTGTATTGATGACAAATGCCAACTACATTTTCCCAATGTCCATGCATGTTTGTATGTCTTTTTCAAATTACAGTTCCCCTTTTAAATTCCATGGAGTATTAGGTAATCTTATGTCCAATCAGTTGTTACTTCGTTGGTACAGGAGAAGTTTTCATTAAATTAGATTTGGAGAATCGTGGGAACTCGGCATAGGAGGAGATCACTGAGTATCATACAATAAAGAAACAGGGCATTTGGTCGAGTCCAATCTAACCATCAAGCACCCAATGACAGTAATCTAATTTTTATTCTCCTTACGTTTCCATCAATTCCTCACAGATTCTTCCACTCACCTACACACTAGGCCCAATTAACTGGGCCCCATTACCTCCTTGGATGCACTTTTTGGGAAGTGGGAGGATAGTGGAGCACTCAAGGGAAACCCTTGCAATCACAGGGGAACAGCAACCTCAACATAGAGAGCACTGGGATCAGGACTGAACTTAGCTTGCAGGAGGTGTGAGGCAGCAGCTCTATTAGCTGTGTCACTGTATTACGCTAACCACAAATGGACTTTAGTTTCATACCCCACTTCCCATAGCTTGATGGAGAAGGCTTTACTTTTGAATTCTCTAAAAGCACTTTAAATGAAGTAAACAAAGATTTCTATGCCAAAATATTTCCATAATTATAATGGAAGTTGCTGAAAATACACAATTGATTAAATAATCAGCAGTTAGGAATGGAGGGTAAATATAGTGTTTTGGAAGGCATGTCTGGTTAGAGCTTTCATCGGTATCCAGAACAGGGGAAAAGTTGCAGGACATTCAACCCTTGAAAGATGGAAATTCATTTAATTAGATCATGGCTGATCGATATTGCGTATCCATTTTGCTGTTGTTACTCTCAAACACAGTATAATCTCACTCCACGAAAATCTTTCCAACAGATTTCCAGAATGTTTGGTTCACCTAGCTTCATCAGCTTCACTGATTTCTGTCAACTTTTACATGACAAAGTGGGTTTTGACTTCAGCTAGTTTTGTTATTGAGATGCATGACTTGCCCCAGTTAAAATTCTGGCCAGGAGGTTATTTAATTGACTACAGCAGCTCCCTGGCCTCTTGTCAGATTCCACAAACATTGCAGGTGTGCTTGGCATTGTTTGTCTGTAGCACTGCGGGCCGTTTCCAAGCTGCTGATCATTTAGAACTGTCTTGCTTCCAACTTTGGCATTTAAGCAATTCATCGTTCTGTGTGTATTTCCCCAGGTATTCTGAATTTCAGAAGCAGTAACTTTCTTAACAACTTACAACATCAGAATAGGTGCTCCAAACGTTGGTAAATGTTGGTTGTCAAATGTGTCTGATTTATCTACCAAAGGCTGACTTATTAAAAACCAACCTCATCTCACCCTCACCCACTGAAGCTTGGCTTGAAAGCCAGCACACAATCCTGAGTACTTTATCAATATTGATAATGTTTCTGCAACGGCCTGAACCTCTGGGCTTTCAAGCCCATTGTTAAGTCAAACTGAAAAGCACGGATTGAAATTGTTGCTGACCCTTACTTACACTATAGTGACCCACATTGCCCTCGAATGGTCTGCATCAAACATGAGACAAAAACATTATATCAAAATTTAACCAAAATGCAAAGATTTGTTTCAGCTTTAGAAAGACAGCTCTAACCAACCTTGGACACTGCTAGAGTGTTCCAGGCATTTCTCCTTCTCCAGGCTGGTGTCTTTTGACTGGGTGTCCTGATTTAAAGATAATAAATCATCGAGCTTAACTCTTTTCAGAAACTGCTTATCGGCATTTGGGTTAATCTAGTTTGAGTTTGCCAATCATAAATTCATAAATTGGACCATAGAAACATAGAAAGTAGGTGCGAGAGCAGACCACCAGGTCCATCGAGCCCGCACCGCCATTCGCTCATGGCTGAACACTAAACAGACACACTTACCCACAAACAGTAGACACAAGACACAGAACACAAGACACTACCCTCCCCTTTATACCGCTATCACCCCTCTCCACCCCAAGAACCTCATGATCTCCTGGGGGAGGCAAAAAACCGGATAAAAACCCAGGTCCAATTCGGGAAAAAAATCCGTGAAATTCCTCTCTGACCCCAATCTAGGCGATCGACACTTGTCCAGGAGATCACTCAGGTCTTACTATACTACCATACCTAGGTCCATATCCCTGCCCTCTCCCCGTAGCCCCTTATCCCCTTGGCAGCTAAAAAAACATCTATTTTAGTCTTAAATATATTTAAAGTTTCTGCTTCCACTGCTCCCTGGGGCAGTGAATTCCATAAATTAACCACCCTCTGGGTGAAGAAGTTCTTCCTCATCTCAGTTTTAAAAGAGCCCCCCCTTATTCTGCAACTATGTCCCCTAGTTCTAGTTTCCCCGATCATTGGGAACATCCTCGGTGCATCCACCCGATCAAGGCCCCTCACGATCTTGTATGTTTCAATGAGAGCGCCTCTCATTCTTCTAAACTCCAAAGAGTAGAGTTCCAGCCTACTTAACCTTTCCTCATATGTCAATCCCCTCATTGCAGGAATTAATCTTGTAAACCTTCGCTGCACTGCCTCCAGGGCTAGTACATCCTTTCTTAAGTATGGACCCCAGAACTGTACACAGTATTCCAAATGTGGTCTCACTAATACTGTGTACAGCTGCAGCAAGACCTCCGTGTTTTTATACTCAATCCCCCTAGCAATAAAGGCCAAAACTCCATTGGCCTTCCTGATTGCTTGCTGCACCTGCATACTAACTTTCAGTGATTCATGTACTAATACCCCTAGATCCCTTTGCGTTGCATTACAACGCAGCTCCTCCTCATTTAGAAAATAACTTGCCCTATCATTTTTTTTCCCAAAGTGAATGACTTCACATTTATTAGTATTAAATTTCATCTGCCAAGTTGTTGCCCACTCGCCTAGCTTATCTATATCCTTTTGCAGACTCTTCCTATCCTCCTCATCCCCTACTTTTCCTCCCATTTTTGTATCGTCCGCAAATTTTGATATATTACACTTGGTTCCCTCCTCCAAATCATTTATATAAATTGTGAACAACTGGGGGTCCCAGCACCGACCCTTGCGGAACCCCGCTAGTTACCGGTTGCCATCCCGAGTATGAACCATTTATCCCCACTCTCTGCTTCCTATTTGTTAGCCAATCCTCTACCCATGCTAATATATTACCCCCAATCCCATAATTTTTTATTTTTAGCAATAGTCTCTTATGTGGCACCTTGTCAAAAGCCTTTTGGAAGTCCAAGTATACCACATCCACCGGTTCCCCTTTATCCACCCGGGTTGTTACTTCCTCAAAGAATTCGAGCAGATTCGTTAAACAGGACTTCCCCTTCACAAAACCATGCTGGTTCTGTCCGATGAAGTCATGTTTATCCAAGTGCCCCGTTAGTGTTTCTTTAATAATTGTCTCTAACATTTTACCCACCACCGATGTTAGACTAACCGGTCTATAGTTACCCGCCTTCTGTTTACTTCCTTTTTTAAATATAGGTGTTACATTGGCCATTTTCCAATCCACTGGGACCGTTCCTGCCTCCAGGGAGTTTTGGAAAATTATCACCAATGCATCCACAATCCCCACCACTATCTCCCTCAAGACCCTTGGATGTAATCCATCAGGCCCAGGGGATTTATCCTCCTTCAGTCTCATTAATTTCCCTAATACCACCTCCTTGGTGATCTTAATAATATTTAGCTCCTCCATTCCTACTGCCCCCTGTTTATCCAGCGTTGGAATATTTTTTGTGTCTTCTATGGTGAAGACTGATACAAAATACTCGTTTAATGCCTTTGCCATTTCCATGTTCCCCACCAACAACTCTCCAGTCTCACCCTCCAATGGACCAACGTTCACCTTAGCCACCCTTTTTCTTTTTATATAGCTATAAAAACTCTTACTATTAGTTTTTATGTTGTTCGCTAAATTCCTTTCATAGTCTATTTTCCCCGTCTTAATTAATCTCTTAGTTATTTTTTGCTGACCTTTAAATGCTTTCCAATCCTCTACCCTCCCACTATCTCTGGCTACCTTATATGCCCTTGCCTTCAGCCGAATACTATCCTTTATAGTTTTACTGAGCCATGGCTGACTGTTCTTACCCTTACCCCTTTTTTTCTTCATAGGAATAAAATTTTCTTGAAGGTTATACAGTATACCCTTAAATGTACACCACTGCTCATGTACCGTCTTATTCTTGAGTCTGCTATCCCAGTCAACTTTGATCAGCTCAGTCCTCATACCTTCATAATCCCCCTTATTTAGACTAAGCACCCTAGCCTGAGTTTCAACCTGCTCCCCTTCTATTTGAATATGGAATTCGACCATATTGTGGTCACTTGTTCCCAACGAGTCCCTAACTATGACATTTTTAATTAATCCTGCTTCATTACACAGGACCAGATCCAAGATTGCCTCCCCCCTTGTCGGTTCTGTGACATACTGTTCTAGGAACCCGTCTCTAATACATTCTATAAACTCTTCCTCTAGTCTACCCTGCCCAGTTTGGTTTGCCCAATTAATATGAAAATTGAAGTCCCCCCATGATTACAGCAGTTCCCTTTTTACATGCGTCAACTATTTGCAGATTTATGTTCTGACTAACAGCGTCACAGCTATTTGGAGGTCTATAAATTACACCCACTAGTGTTTTTTTCCCCTTATTATTCTCTATCTGTACCCAAGCTGTTTCACTATCCTGATCCTTCAACGCAATATCCTTCCTCTCTATTGCCGTTATTCCCTCCCTTATTAAAAGGGCCACCCCTCCTCCCTTTCTTTCCTGTCTATCTTTCCTAATTGTCGAGTACCCCTCTATATTTAACTCCCAGTCCTGATCCCCTTGCAGCCATGTCTCCGTAATGGCCACGATATCATAACTATATATACTTAATTGCACCGTTAATTCATTTATCTTATTACGAATACTCCGTGCATTTAGATAAAGCACTTTCAGATGATTTTTACTACCCTTCCTTTCCGTTTTTGCCCCTTTTACATCTAAAGCTTTATCTTCACACATTCTGTCTCCTGTCACATTTTGACTTTCCGCTTCCCCACTGATACCCTGCTCTATTTCCTCTACCTCTGCCGTTATTACCCCCCTTGATACCTCCCCCCCGCTACTTAGTTTAAAGACCTCTCTACTGCCCTAGTTATATGATTTGCCAGGACCCCAGTCCCAGCACCGTTCAGGTGAAGTCCGTCCTTACAGAACAGATCCCCCCTGTCCCAGTACTGGTGCCAGTGGCCCAAGAAACCAAACCCATTATTCCCACACCAGTCTTTGAGCCACGCATTTAGCTTTTTAATTTTACGTACCCTCGCCGATTTGGCCCGTGGCTCAGGTAGCAATCCGGAGATCAGTACCCTCGAGGTTCTGCTTTTTAATTTATTCCCTAACTGCTCAAACTCCTTCAGCAGATCCTCCTTCCTCGTCCTTCCTATGTCATTGGTCCCCACATGGACCACGACCACTGGATCCTCCCCCTCCCTCTGCAAATTTCTCTCCAGCATCGCAGAGATATCCTTAACCCTAGCACCGGGTAGGCAACACAGCCTTCGGGACATGTTCTGCTGGCCGCAGAGAACCTTATCTACCCCCCGAATAATACTATCCCCTATCACTACGGCATTTCTTCTAACTCCCCCCTCTTGAATGGCCTCCTGATCCACGGTGCTGCAGCCAGGTTGCTCATCCCTCCCACAGCCCCTGATCCCGTCCTTACTTTGAGTAAGAGCCTCGGTCATGCTCGTCAGGGACAAGGGCTGTGGCTCCTGCCGCATCTCCTCCTGGTTCCCCCTACCTGCCTCGCTTATGGCCACACCTTCCTTTCCTTGCTCACTGCCTACTGAATTAGTTAAACTGGTCGGTGTGACCATCCCCTGGCACAAAACATCCAGGTAATACTCCCCCTCCCTGATGTACCGCAGCGTATGAAGTTGGGTCTCCAGCTCATCAATGCGGAGCTGGAGTTCCTCTAGCCTCAAACACTTACTGCAGCTGTAGGGATCTTCTACATCAATGGTGTCGACAAATTCCCACATCTCGCAGTATTGGCACATCTCCTGACCGCCCATCTTATATAAGTAATTAACTGGTCCTATTTAAGAATCCCCTACTGTATTGATACACCCCTTATTTATATAATCCTACCTCCTATAAATGGGAAAGTACTCACCCCAGCCATAAATTACCTACTGGTTTGGCTGTCTAGTGGTAATTCCGTCCGCTCTTCCTGTCTGGTCCACTGCTCCCTTGCAGTGCGTGGCAAACCTCTTTGCCTCTCCCAGAATCCTTAGCCTCTCAAGCGTATTGCGTGGTCTCCTCTCCTCCGAAGACTCTCGAGCCAAAGACTCACACTTTTCTCACAGGGCACTTCCCTCACTAGGCCGCTCACTCACAAAGAGCTGTCCTGCTTAAATTGACTGATAAATTGCCTATTTACCAATTTACACAGCCAATTCCTCAGTTTTCAACTGGTTTCACCCCTCTCCTCACACTTGGGCTAGAGCCAATCAGTGGTATCTCTAGCTAATCTGTTGCTGCTGTTGTTCCTCCCAAATCTACAGCAGTACTGAATTTGGACGTTTGGCCCATTGAGTCTACTCTGCCATTCAATCATGGCTGATCTATCTTTCCTTCTCAACCCCATTCTCCTTCCTTCTCCCCATAACCCCTGACACCCGTACTATTGTACTAATCAAGAATCTATCAATCTCCGCCTTAAAGGTATCCATTGACAGTCTGTACAGCTTTCCGTGGCATGAATTCCACAGATTCACCATCCTCTGACTAAAGAAATTCAACGTCATCTCCTTTCTAAAGGTACATCCTTTTATTCTGAGATTATGGCTTCTGGTCCTGGACTTTCCCACTAATGGAAATATCCCCTCCACATCCACTATCCAGGATAGCCTTTCACTATCGGTAAATCTTACATTTAGTTTTATTTTTTTACATGTATTGTAAATAAGCAAAAGGAGACTTCATAGGTAGATTTTTTTGGACATTTAATTTCAACATTTTCAAGTTTTATTAATTTATTATACATTACCAAAAATACTTCATGAGTATTTCTTTGTATTTTTTCCCCAAGAATCACTGTGATATTTGAATTTCCTCTATTATCCAGCTATTAGTCAAAATAATATCTGCTACCAATATCAATTACTGCTGTTATTGAAATTTGCCACAAGCGGATCATTGTTACCATGGAAACCAACTGCATCACCATTGCTGTATAAGGAAATTATGAAAATGAATAAACATTTAACCATCTAATAATAGCCACTACATAAAATTAATTAAAAACAGTGACACTTTAATTATCCGGCTTGTTAAATTAATTGATAATTCTCTGTCTCACTAGTTAGAAATTGATCATTAGGTTATAATCACAATCAATGAGACAACAGTAGCAACTATATATTTATTTTTATTTACCAAAAAAATATTAAAATAGGCATATACTAGGTCTAATGAGAAGTGCCTGCAAGAAAATAGTAATGGGGCAGAGAGATTTAGGAAGAGAAATGTCTACTATTTTCTGTTGTGCTGAAGCAAAGCAAGAGTTTCATTGTCCTATCAGGGCGCAATACTCCAGGTGTGGTCTCACCAAGACCCTGTACAACTGCAGTAGAACCTCCCTGCTCCTATACTCAAATCCTTTTGCTATGAATGCTAACATTCACCTTCTTCACTGCCTGCTGCACCTGCATGCCTACTTTTAATGACTGGTGTACAATGATACCCAGGTCTCCTTGCGTCTCCTTGATAATAGACTACTTTCCTGTTTTTGCCACCAAAGTGGATAACCTCACATTTATCCACATTATACTGCATCTGCCATGCATTTGCCCACTTACCCAACCTATCCAAGTCACCTTGCAGCCTCCTAGCATCCTCCTCACAGTTAACACTGCCCCCTAGCTTCGTGTCATCCGCAAACTTGGAGATGTTGCATTCAATTCCCTCATCCAGATCATTAATATATATTGTAAATAGCTGGGGTCCCAGCACTGAGCCTTGCGGTACCCCACTAGTCACTGCCTGCCATTCTGAAAAGGACCTGTTTACTCCTAGTCTTTGCTTCCTGTCTGCCAGCCAGTTCTCTATCCACATCAATACTAAACCCCCAATACCATGTGCTTTAAGTTTGTATACAAATCTCATATGTGGGACCTTGTCAAAAGCCTTCTGATGTCCAGATATAACACATCCACTGGTTCTCCCTTATCCACTCTACTAGTTACATCCTCGAAAAATTCTATAAGATTTGTCAGACATGATTTACCTTTCATAAATCCATGCTGACTTTGTCCAATGAATTCACTACTTTCCAAATGTGCTGTTATCCCATCTTTAATAACTGACTCCAGAATTTTCCCCACCAGCGATGTTAGACTAACTGGTCTGTAATTCCCCGTTTTCTCTCTCCCTCCCTTTTTAAAAAGTGGGGTTACATTAGCTACCCTCCAGTCCTCAGGAACTACTCCAGAATCTAAAGAGTTTTGAAAAATTATCGCTAATGCATCCACTACTTCTGGGGCTACTTCCTTAAGTACTCCGGGATGCAGCCTATCTGGCCCTGGGGATTTATCAGCCTTTAATCCATTCAATTTACCTAAAACCACTTCCCGGCTAACCTGGATTTCACTCAGTTCCTCCATTTCATTTGAACCCCGGTCCCCTGCTATTTCCGGCAGATTATTTATGTCTTCCTTAGTGAAGACAGAACCAAAGTAGTTATTCAATTCGTCTGCCATGTCCTTGTTCCCCATGATCAATTCGCCTGTTTCTGACTGCAAGGGACCTACATTTGTTTTAACTCATCTTTTCCTCTTCACATATCTATAAAAACTTTTGCAGTCAGTTTTTATGTTCCCTGCCAGTTTTCTTTCATAATCTATTTTCCCTTTCCTAATTAAGCCTTTTTTTCTCCTCTGCTGGAGTCTGAATTTCTCCCAGTCCTCTGGTAGGCTGCTTGTTCTGGCTAATTTGTATGCTTCATCTTTTGTTTTGATACTATCCCTGATTTCCCTTGTTATCCACGGATGCACTACCTTCCCTGATTTATTCTTTTGCCAAACTGGGATGAACACTTGTTGTAGTTCATCCATGCAGTTTTTAAATGCCTTCCATTGCATATCCACCGTCAACCCTTTAAGAATCATTTGCCAGTCTATCTTGGCCAATTCATGTCTCATACCCTCAAAGTCACCTTTCTTTAAGTTCAGGACCCTTGTTTCTGAATTAACAATGTCACTCTCCATCCTAATGAAGAACTCAACCATATTATGGTCACTCTTGCCCAAGGGGCCACGCACAAAAAGACTGCTAACTAACTCTTCCTCATTACTCAATACCCAGTCTAGAATAGCCTGCTCTCTCGTTGGTTCTTCTACATGTTGGTTTAGAAAACTATCCCGCATACATTCCAAGACATCCTCTTTCTCAGCACACCTGCCAATTTGATTCACCGAATCTATATGTAGATTGAAGTCATCCATTATAATTGTTTTACCTTTGTTGCACGCGTTTCTAATTTCCTGTTTGATGCCATCCCCAACTCCACTACTACTGTTAGGTGGCCGGAACACCACTCCCGCTAGCGTTTTCTGCCCCTTAGTGTTTCGCAGCTCTACCCATATCGATTCAACATCCTCCAAGCTAATGTCCTTCCTTTCTATTGCGTTAATCTCCTCTCTAATCAGTAACGCTACCCCACCTCCTTTTCCTTTCTGTCTATCCCTCCTGAATATTGAATATCCCTGGATGTTCAGCTCCCAGCCTTGGTCACCCTGGAGCCATGTCTCCGTGATCCCAACTATATCATATTCATTAATAACTATCTGCACATTCAACTCATCCACCTTATTACGAATGCTCCTTGCATTAAGATACAAAGCCTTCAGGCTTGTATTACAACACTCTTGCCCCTTATATAATTATGTTGAAAAGTGGCCCTTTTTGATTTTTACCCTGGATTTTCCGGCCTGCCACTTTTACTTTTCACCTTGGTACCTATTGCTTCTACCCTCATTTTACACCCCTCTGTCTCTCTGCTCTTGCACCCATCCCCCTGCCACATTAGTTTAAATCCTCCCCGACAGCACTAGCAAACACTCCATCTCCTACACCTCCCTACCGTTTCTGGATCTCAGACAATAGGCAATAGGTGCAGGAGTAGGCCATTCGACCCTTTCAGTCAGCACCGCCATTCAATGTGATCATGGCTGATCATCCCCAATCAGTACCCCATTCCTGCCTTCTCCCCATATCCCTAGACTCCACCATTTTTAAGAGCTCTGTCTAGCTCTCTCTTGAAAGCATCCAGAGAACCTGCCTCCACCCCCCTCTGAAGCAGAGAATTCCACAGACTCATCACTCTCTGTGAGAAAAAGTGTTTCCTCATCTCCGTTCTAAATGGCTTACTCCTTATTCTTAAACTGTGGTCCCTGGTTCTGGACTCCCCCAACATCGGGAACATGTTTCCTGCCCCTAGCGTGTCCAAGCCCTTAACAAACTTGTATATTTCAATGAGATCCTCTCTCATCCTTCTAAACTCCAGATTGTAGAAGCCCAGTTGCTCCATTCTCTCAGCGTATGACAGTCCCGCCATCCCGGGAATTAACCTTGTAAACCTACGCTGCACTCCCTCAATAGCAAGAATGTCCTTTCTTAAATTAGGGGACCAAAACTGCACACAATACTCCAGGTGTGATCTCACTAGGGCTCTGTACAACTGCAGAAGGACCTCTTTGCCCCTATATTCTATTTGTCTTGTTATAAAGACCAACATGCCATTCGCTTTCTTCACTGCCTGCTGTACCTGCATGCTTACTTTCATAGACTGATGTACAAGGACCCCCAGATCCCGTTGTACTTTCCCTTTTCCCAACCTGACGCCATTTAGATAGTAATCTGCCTTCCAGTTTTTCCTACCAAAGTGGATAACCTCACATTTATCTGCATTAAACTTCAACTGCCATGCATCTGCCCACTCCCCAAACCTGTCCACGTCACCCTGCATTCTCATAGCATCCTCCTCACAGTTCACACTACCACCCAGCTTTGTGTCATCTGCAAATTTGCTAATATTACTTTGAATCCCTTCATCCAAATCATTGATGTATATTGTAAATAGCTGTGGTCCCAGCACCGAGCCTTGCGGTACCTAACTAGTCACTGCCTGCCATTCTGAAAGGGACCCGTTAATCCCTACTCTTTGTTTCCTGCCTTCCAACCACTTCTCTATCCATGTCAGCACTCTACCCCCAATACCATGTGCCCTAATTTTGCCCACTAATCTCCTATGTGGGACCTTATCAAATGCTTTTGGAAAGTCCAGGTACACTACATCCACCGGCTCTCCCTTGTCCATTTTCCGAGACATCTTCAAAAAATTCCAGAAGATTAGTCAAGCATGATTTCCCCTTCGTAAATCCATGCTGACTCGGACCGATCCTGATACTGCTATCCAAATGTGCGGCTATCTCATCTTTTATAATTGACTCCAGCATCTTCCCCACCACCGATGTCAGGCTATCTGGTCTATAATTCCATGTTCTCTCCCGCCTTTCTTAAAAAGTGGGATAACATTAGCTACCCTCCAATCGACAGGAACTGATCCTGAGTCTATAGAACATTGGAAAATTACCACCAATACATCCACGATTTCTAGAGCCACTTCCTTATGTACCCTGGGATGCAAACCATCAGGCCCTGGGGATTTATCAGCCTTCAGTCCCATCAGTCTATCCACCACCATTTCCTGCATAATGTGGCTTTCCTTCAGTTCCTCTGTCACCCCAGATGCTCTGGTCACTACTGTATCAGAAAGATTGTTTGTGTCCTCCTTAGTGAAGACAGATCCAAAGTACCTGTTCAACACATCTGCCATTTCCTTGTTCCCCGTAATAAATTCACGTTTTTCAGTCTTCAAGGGTCCAACTTTGGTCTTAACTACTTTTTTCCTCTTCACATACCTAAAAAAGCTTTTACTATCCTGCTTTATATTCTTGGCTAGCTTACCTTCGTACCTCATTTTTTCTCCCCGTATTGTCTTTTTGGTTATCTTCTGCTGTTCTTTAAACATTACCCAATCCTCTTGCCTCCCGCTCATCTTGGCTACGTTGTGCTTCTTCGCTTTTATTTTTATACTGTCCCTGAAGTCCATTGCCAGCCATGGTTGTCCCTTTGTCCCCTTGGAATCTTTCTTCCTCCGAGGAATGAACCGATCCTGCACCTTCTGTATTATTCCTAGAATCACCTGCCATTTTTGTTCCAATGTCATCCCTGCTAGTGTAACGTCTCAACGTCTCCATCTCAAGACACAGACTATTGGGATTTCCTCACCAACCGGCCCCAGACTGTGAGACTCGGCCCCCACCTCTCCTCCACTCGCAGGTTGAGTACCGGTTCCCCACAGGGCTGTGTGCTAAGCCCCCTCTTATACTGTCTCTACACCTACGACTGTAGTCCGGCCCACAACAACAACCGCATCGTCAAATTTGCTGACGACACTACTGTGGTCGGACTTATTTCGAAGGGAGATGAGGCAGCCTACAGAGAGGAAGTCCTGAAGTTGACAACCTGGTGCTCAGAAAACAATCTGGCTCTGAACACCAGGAAAACCAGGAAAACAAAAGAGCTCATTGTCGACTTCAGGAGGCACAGCACTGACTTAGCCCCCCTACACATCAACGGCGAGTGTGTGGAGAGGGTCAACACCTTCCGGTTTCTCGGCGTCCATATCGCTGCTGACATCTCCTGGACGGACAACACGACAGCGGTCATCAAGAAGGCTCAGCAGTGGCTGCATTTCCTGAGGGTCCTCAGGAAGCACAACCTGGACTCTAACCTGCTGCTGACCTTCTACCGCTCGTCCATCGAGAGCCTGCTGACATACTGCATTACAGCATGGTATGGCAGCTGCACCATGGCAGACAGGGAGAGGCTTCAGAGGGTAACCAGGACAGCGCAGAGGATCATTGGCTGCCCTCTCCCCTCCCTGATGGACATCTACACCTCCCGCTGCCTTAGCAGGGCAAAGAAGATCATCAAAGACAGCTCCCATCCTGCGTTTGGACTGTTCGACCTGCTGCCCTCTGGAAGGCGCTATAGGTGCATCAAATCCAGGACAAACAGACTCAGGAATAGTTGCTTTCCGAGAATTATATCTACTATAAATTCAAATTCACACATGCACTGACTACACCGCCCAACACGGACTTCCATCTGTATATATGTATATATGTATGTAGCGCTGCAGAATTTGTGCACCTATTCCACCCCCCCATCTCCCTTCTGTTTTTTGTTTTTTCTGTTCCTTGTTTTTTGTGCTAAATTGTATGTATGCACTGAGTACGAGCAGCTTTCAGTTTCACTGTACATGTATAGTGACAATAAATGGCATATCTATCTATATCTATCTATTGACCAACATTTGCTACAAACCTACTGACCCCCATAGCTATCTAGACTACACCTCTTCACACCCTGCTTCCTGTAAAGACTCTATCCCCTACTCCCAATTCCTCCGTCTACACTGCATCTGCGCCCAGGATGAGGTTTTCCAAACCAGGTCATTGGAGATGTCCTCATTCTTTAGGAAACGGGGCTTCCCCTCATCCATTATAGATGAGGCTTTCGTTAGGGTCTACTCAATATCCCACAGCTCCACTCTTTCTTCCCTCTCCCTCCAATTCGCAACGAGGACAGAGTCCCTCTTGTTCTCACCTTCCACCCCATCAGCCATCGTATACAGCATATAATCCTCCAACACCTTTGTCACCTCCAACGGGATCCCACTACTAGCCACATCTTTCCATCTCCACCCCTTTCTGCTTTTCGCAGAGACCGTTACCTCTGCAACTCCCTGGTCAACTCGTCCTTTCCCACCCAAACCCCCCCTCCCCAGGTATTTTCCCCTGCAACCGCAGGAGATGCAACACCTGTCCCTTTACCTCCCCCCTCGACTCCATCCAAGGACCCCGACATTCTTTTCATGTGAGGCAGAAGTTCACTTGCACCTCCACCAACCTCATCTACTGTGTCCCCTGTTACAGGTGTCAACTTCTGTACATCGGCGAGACCAAGCGCAGGCTCGGTGATTGTTTTGCTGAACACCTCCTCGCAGTCCATCTTAACATTTCTGATCTCCCGGTTGCTCAGCACTTTAACTCTGCCTCCGATTCCCAATCTGACCTTTCTGTCCTGTGTCTCCTCCATTGTTATAGAGGCCCAGTGCAGATTTTGCTTGGGTAGCTTACACCCGGCCAGTATGAACATTGACTTCTCTAACTTCAAATAGCCATTGCTTTCCCTCTCTCTCTCTCCATTCCCTCCGCTTCCCAGTTCTCCCACCAGTCTTACTGTCACCGACTACATTCTATCTCTGTCCTGCCCACTCCCCTGACATCAGTCTGAAGAAGGGTCTCGACCCGAAACATCTTTCTGATTAATTCTACTGCTTGTATGCCTCCTTGTACTTTTCCCTCAGCTCACAATGAACCATTCTATATTTCCCTATCAGCATCTGTTTGACCTGTCCTATTCCAACATTACCCTTCCATATCGCTAGACTCGCTCTCCCCTGACTCTCAGCCTGAAGAGGGGACTCGACCCAAAACATCACCCATTCCTTCTTTCCTGAGATGCTGCCTGTCCCGCTGAATTAGCCAATTTCTAAGAAGAGCAGAAAATATTTGCTGCTCATGTGTACATATTCCAGACATTGTCATATTTTTTCCACCACCCACAATTTCAGAGGATTGTAATTTATTCATATTTGTATGATGCTTCTCAAATTATTTCAATTTATATTTTCTCAGTAAGTTTTCCAGTATTTGGCTTCAAAGCTTTCATCTTTTATTTTTGATTTTTCTTTCATGAATTTTGAATGCAAAGCACAAAATCCTGCATGACTGCAAATGTGTGAAAAATGCTGCAACAAACCAGACACTTAATTTAAAAAAAACATTAAAGCAGTGTCAGGTCAGGCTGCATCTATAGAATGAGTTCTGTTCTCAGAAAGTGTAATTAACCTGAAATGTTACCGATGCTACTTGACCTGTTAAATGTTTCTAGCATTTTCTGTTTTTACTTCAGATTTCTAGCATCTTCCGGATGCTTGATTTTCACTTAAAGGTAAGTTTAGCTCCTACCCGCCTGATGATTCATCTGTTTTTCAAATCAATTGACCCTACAAAGAGGTAAAGATACGTATTCCTATGCTCTTCATATTTTATAATAAATAATTAATACTATGGATATACTTACCTGTGAAGCACTAGCCTTTGGAAACTGGCCCTTTGGCCCAATTTGCCCAATACTAGCCAACATGTCCCAGCTACAGTAGTCCCATCTGCTCCTGTTTGGTCCGTATCCCTCCAGACCTGTCCTGATTGAATGGATGGTCACAAGTTAATGGTTGACTGTTTAACTAATAACCAAGGACGTTAAATGGATTAAGGACTCTTTAACTTGTCAGTCTCTATATGATGGCAAATCCACTCATGCAATCACCTTGCATGATGGGTGCTGATCACCCAGCTAATTATGTTATATTTTCACTTAAAGATGATTCATTCAATATCATTCAAGTTCTCCACTGAAAGTTCCACACTAATGGGCCTGTCCCACTTCGACGATTTTCAGGCGACTGCCGGCGACTGTCAAGTTGTAGCAAGTCACTGAAAAATCAGCGACTGGAACGGTGACTGTCAGAATGCAACACACACATACACACACACACACACACATCGCTTCCTTCACCAGCCAGTTATGAAGGCGAGGGACAGGGCAAGTAGGAGGAGCACTGTCTGAGTGAAATTCACATGGTGCAATGTGATATAGACACACACCGCGATGAACAGGTGGGTTGGCGCTGTAATTAAGATGGTGAAAGCACAGTGTACGGGAAGGGTCACTTAAGTCCTTTAAAAGTATGTGGGGGGAGAGGAGGAGATGGGGTGGGGAGAAGGAGTGGAGACAGCTTTTAAGAAGCCAGAGATGATTTTTGTGTGTGTGAATATTTTAGTTTGTGTCCAAGATGGCTGTCGGAAGGGAGAGTGTACGCTGGCACGGTTTGGCTGCCGCTGCTCTCTCTTCACATTGTGTTTTTGATTTTTTGTCTTTGGATCGAATTCTGTCTTTAAATTGTGTATTGGTGATGTCTTTATTATTTATTTTACCCGATTATGTTTTTTTACTCTTGTTAAATTCTGTAAGGTGTCCTTGAGACTTTTGAAAGGCGCCCACAAATTATTTTTTATTATTATTATTATTATTATTATTATTATTATTATTATTATTATTATTATTATTATTATTATTATTAACATTACTGGTCGGTTATCCTTGGTTCTGAAAACTACTATTTGTGTTTTTTTTCCCAATGACCCAATAGAATTCACCGGTCAGCACCGACGACAACCTATGAGAACTTACGACAACCTACGACCTCCAGGCAACCCATTAACCCCGTAACATACAACACAAGAATTCTTGCTACTCTCCATGTTTTTCAACATGTTGAAAATTATCGGCGAACTCCTCACGACCATGAAGGGAACTCCCCGACAACCTCCAGCGAACATGTGGCAACATTGTGGTGACCTCATAGTCTCCTGCAGTTGCCTAATAAGTTGCGTAAGTGGGCCAGACCCATAAGTATTTGTTCACGTTTTACAACTTTGAACAAGTAACTAAACTATCACTAATTATTCACACAGCACATATGAAACTGGCCAAAAGAAGAATGAGAGGGGATCTTATAGAAACATATAAAATTAAAAAAGGACTGGACAAGAAGCTAGATGCAGGAAAAATATTCCCAATGTTGGGGGAGACCTGAACCAGGGGGGCACAGTCTAAGAATAGAGGGGAGGCTATTTAAAACTGAGATGAGAAAAAACTTTTTCACCCAGAGAGTTGTGAATTTGTGGAATTTTCTGCCACGGAAGGCAGTGGAGGCCAATTCACTGGATGAATTAAAAAGATTTAGATAGAGATCTTGGGGCTAGTGGAATCAAGGGGTATGGGGAGAAGGCAGGCATGGGTTACTGATGGTGGATGATCAGCCATGATCACAGTGAATGGCAGTGCTGGCTCGAAGGGCCAAATGGCCTCCTCCTGCACCTATTTTCTATGTTTCTATGACAGACACAAAATGCTGGAGTAACTCAGCGGGGATAGGAAGCATCTCTGGAGAGAAGGAATTGGTGATGTTTTGGGTCGAGACCCTTCTTCAGACATTGATGAACATTCAAACATTCAGACAGGTATGAACATTGAATTCTCCTGCCCCTTCCCTTCCCTCCCCTGTGCTCAACCTGGACGTACATATAGTGTGAGAGGTTGCAGCCACTGTTCGAGTATCTGAAAGGGCTGCCCCTCAAGTTTTGGCTACATTTTAGTCCCAGGCTAACAATTTATGTGCACCCGGTACAGAGGGGGGAGGTTCGGGAGGGAGGAGGGGGTCTCCCTGTCGGTCTGCTCCTGGGCCTGGCCAAGATGGCCATTCGCGGGTCCAGGCAGCGGGCAGTCGATGGCCGCACAGCGGTCGGCTGCCTACGCGGTGTCCATGGGGACTGTGGAGGCCTTCTGTGAACGCTGGTCACCACAGGAGGTTGAATATATTATAGATAAAAATGTTAATATTTTAATTAGTCCGGCCCACAACAATAACCACATCGTCAAATTTGCTGACGACACTACTGTGGTCGGACTTATTTCAAAGGGAGACGAGGCAGCCTACAGAGAGGAAGTCCTGAAGTTGACAACCTGGTGCTCAGAAAACAATCTGGCTCTGAACACCAGGAAAACAAAAGAGCTCATTGTCGACTTCAGGAGGCACAGCACCGACTTAGTCCCCCCCTACACATTAACGGCGAGTGTGTGGAGAGGGTCAACACCTTCCGGTTTCTCGGCGTCCATATCGCTGCTGACATCTCCTGGACGGACAACACGACGGCAGTCATCAAGAAGGCTCAGCAGCGGCTGCACTTCCTGAGGGTCCTCAGGAAGCACAACCTGGACTCTAACCTGCTGCTGACCTTCTACCGCTCGTCCATCGAGAGCCTGCTGACATACTGCATTACAGCATGGTATGGCAGCTGCACCAAGGCAGACAGGGAGAGGCTTCAGAGGGTAACCAGGACAGCGCAGAGGATCATTGGTTGCCCTCTCCCCTCCCTGATGGACATCTACACCTCCCGCTGCCTTAGCAGGGCAAAGAAGATCACCAAAGACAGCTCCCATCCTGCGTTTGGACTGTTCGACCTGCTGCCCTCTGGAAGGCGCTATAGGTGCATCAAATCCAGGACAAACAGACTCAGGAATAGCTGCTTCCCGAGAATTATATCTACCATAAATTCAAATCCACACATGCACTGACTACACCGCCCAACACGGACTTCCATCTGTATATATGTATATATGTATGTAGCGCCGTAGAATTTGTGCACCTATTTCCCCCCCCCCCCATCTCCCTTCTGTTTTGTTTTTTCTGTTTCTTGTTTTTTGTGTAAAATTGTATGTATGCACTGAGTACGAGCAGCTTTCAGTTTCACTGTACATGTATAGTGACAATAAATGGCATATCATATCATAAATTTGATAATTTTGTTTGTGTTTTTTAAATTGTTTGAGCTTTGTACCTTCCCTTGTAAATTGTACATTTGTTTGAAAATCTAATAAAAAAACATTTACGGAAAAAACCCCCCAAAAAAACCCCCACTATTTTTCTCGTCCATTCCCCCCCTGCCACTTTTCTCCCTCTGTTTTCACAATCCACAACTCTTCAAACCTGTCTCATTCATTCTGTTCTTATCTGTACAGGTCATCTGACTATCACCCCCCGCCCCCCTTGCCTTTGTTGACCAATTACCTCCTGCCACACTTTCTCCTGCCTCTCCCCTTTTCCAGCTTTTTCTTCTCCCCCTCACAATCAGTCTGAGGAAGGGTGTACACCTGAAACGTCCAGCACAGTGTGTCCTTCCATGCACATATTCCCACTTCGGTCCTCAATCAGCTGTACTGATTCCTGGTTTACTCTCTTACCTTAATGTTCTTGTAAAGTGATTAATCTTTGCACATCGGGCATGTTCTCTCTAAATCCCCTCATTACTAATTCTAATCATACCATCCCTACATGTCTTTAAATCTGTCCGGCCTTTACTGCATTTTATACCAGCCGCAAAGATACCCTCTTACTTTATCCAGTCCTCTATATCCATTGACGTATCTAGGAGTTGTTGGCCATGACGCATCATTATACAGTATCTTCTTGCTAAACTCACATTATTTCATTCTTGAAAGGTTCCCATTTCTTGGATTTAAACTTGCCTCCAAACAGCTGGTCCTAGTCCAGTTTTTAAATGGGAGTAGCTGGACTGCTCTTGCAATAAACAATATGGTCTTGCTGGACAAATGGCCTTTCTTCTAACTCTAGAGGAACGTGGGAGAAAAGAAGGGCAGTCATCGGTGGTCACTCGAAACGAGTATGACTGTCCTCTCATGGAAGACGCCTGTGCGGGACTTTGGTTAATGTGGGGAGACTGGTGCACAGACAGCCAGCACATGGTCCTTGACAGATCTGGGTCAGGATCCAGTAGCATGGAGTCCAAGACGACTGGAGACCCTTTTCCGCTGCAGCCTTCATCCGCCTTCCCAGCCGTTGTGACGCTCCACTAAAGTCAGCCATCATCCTCCGCCTGTTCCACCGTTGAGGTCTGGGTTGGATTGCTCTTTGTCAGAAACCTCACCCTCGACCTTACCACCATGGGTGGCCCTACCAGGAGCATAGCTCCAGATGGCATCGCTCTCAGGACCACACAAGCTTCTCCACCACGATAAGGTGCCAATCCACGAAGAAGATAGAAGGGCAATAGAAGGGCAATAGAAGGGCAATAGACATTAGACAATAGGTGCAGCAGTAGGCCATTCAGCCCTTCGAGCCAGCACCACCATTCAGTGTGATCATGTCTGATCATCCCCAGAACCCTGTTACTGCTTTCTCGCCATATCCCCTGACTCCGCTATCTTTAAGAGCCCATAAGATAGGGCATAAGATAAAATAGTTGGGAATATATATGGACTGCAGAAGGAGAAGAAATTCAAAATTGGCAATTTCAAACATGGGTGGCTCAGAAGAAAAAACTGGGTATGGATCAGGACCCTTCCTGGATCATTGGCCAGCAGTTTGCAATGGGGCCAACATATCAGTGGATTGGTAGTTGAATTGTGGATGATAGAGGGACTGGGAGAGGGGCAGTCATGAGAACTGAGGGTGACACAAGGGCGACACGGTGGCGCAGCGGTAGAATTGTTGCCTTGCAGCGCTTGCAGCACCGGAGACCCGGGTTCGATCCTGACTACAGGTGCGTGGAGCTTGTACGTTCTTTGGGTGATAACTAATGCCATGTGGTTGTAAATTATAATCTGAAATTCGGGCTCACCTTGCTGCCTTCTCCTACCCTGTGCTGGAAAGTGCTTGTAGATTACAGTTCTTAAAGAAGTGGAAGCACTGAACTTCTTCTTAGCGAGTCCACATCGTAAGATTAGAAACCGGAGCACCCGGAAAAAATCCAGGTGATCACAGGGAGAATGTAACTGCTCCCGTCTGTCAGGATCTGGCACTGTAAGGCAGCAGCTCTACTGCTGCACCACTCTGCCACCATTTTTTTAACTGAAATTTAAGACAATCCTTAGTTTTAAAACAATCAAGAATGTCTTTAGGCCATGAAGACCAAATAAATTCCCTTTTATTTTTCACGTTCGCCTGCCTTCAGACAGTATCAGAGCAGTGATTACTGAGTTTACAATCCCACTGCTCCTGTCAGTGCAAACCAAGGATTCTGCATTGCAAGAGGCATTATCATTGTTATTCCATTGTGTGAATTATTGACAAAGATCACCTGAGAAATGCTAAGTAGATTCTATTCAAAGATCTGCTAGAGAAAAACTGTGTTCAACTGCAACCACACGCGAAGGACGTACATTAAATCACAGAAACATTTAATTTATATGATGTAATTAAAAGGGTGCATTTATATTCCAATGTGCAGACCTGGATTCTGCTCTGGGTGATAACTAATGCCATGTGGCTGTAAATTATAATCTGAAATTCGGGCCCGCCTTGCAGCCTTTTCCTACCCTGTGCTGGAAAGTGCCTGTAGACTACAGTCTCTGAAGAAGTGGATGCACTGAACTTCTTCTTAGCGAGTCCACATCATAAGATTAGAAATTGTTCAGCCAGAGCTGACACACTTCTCGGCATCTGCATTCAATGGGGTCTTGCGCGCTTCTTGTGCGTAGTGGTGGAAAGATTGTTGGAAACTGGGCCGCGCCATGAACACTTTTTCCTTGGCCCCGAAATACTGATAAAACACTCTTGCATTTATTTATCTGCTCATTTAGATGCGAGTGATGTTGTCAAGGGCAACAATCTTGCCTGCTGTGTCTTTAAAAGAGCCATGGGGGGAGCAGAGATATACATGAAACAACATCAGCAGCCAAACAGGGTCCTTGTGGAACAATCTTCCTGAACTCAGAGTACACTGAATTTTTATACCTTTAAAGTACAATGATAACAGCAGGTGATTAAATGCAATTTCATTGTTACAATAGGTGCAATTGCATTGCTTACTTCAAATTTTGGGTGTGGACAAATGGTTCTGTCGAAATACATATTTGCGATGGTAGCACCTTAGCAGATAAGCCCTAATCTGAACAGTAGAACATAGAATAATGTATCACAGAAACAGTATCCGGACGGGACGTCGAAGGACGAGAAGCCGCAGCCAAGAAGTGGAAGCCAAGATACCAAAAGTACATCACGTCGAAAGGATACAAAGCCGGATGGATACCACGCCGAAAAAAGATGCAGAACGGACATGACGTCGAAAAGCCGCCGAACGGACATGACGTCTCTGGGGCCGGAATTGGTCCAACACCTTGTCAGTCATCGACAAAGGTCAGCAATTGGTCCAGACCCCCACGTCTATCACATCACTGGCCGGGGGGAGACGGGAAGTTGGGGGGGGGGGGGGGGGGGGGGGCTTGAGCCAGCGTTAGTAAAATGGTGGCAGTGACTCCAAGCTGCTGCGATTGCCACAGAGGCTTTTTGACATCATGTTCGTTCCCCATCTGATTCTAAGCCGCAAAACAATCTGATGCCGAACGCTCATGAAGCCGAAATAATAAACACGTATGAAACACTTTAAGTAATCTATATTTGCTGCAAGAATTGTTGTACCTTGTTACATTTTGAAATAGTTAAGTTGTTGTACCTTGTACGTCTCCGGGGATGGGATTGGTCCGACACCTTGTCAGCCATCAACAAAGGTCAGCGATTGATCCAGACCCCTGCTGGGTCCATCACATCATTGCAGGAAAAATGTTCCCAATGATGGGCGAGTCCAGAACCAGGGGCAACAGTCTTAGAATAAAGGGGAGGTCATTTATGACTGAAGTGAGGAAAAACATTTTTACCCAGAGAGTTGTGAATTTATGCAATTCCCTGCCACAGAGGGCAGTGGAGGCCAAGTCACTGGATGGATTTAAGAGAGTTAGATACTCTAGGGGTTAGTGGAATCAAGGGATATGGGGAGAAGGCAGGTACGGGGTATTGATAGGGGACGATCAGCCATGATCGCAATGAATGGTGGTGCTGGCTTGAAGGGCCGAATGGCCTCCTCCTGCACCTATTTTCTATGTTTCTATGTTTTTATCATTGCCTCTGTGGCAATTGCAGCAGCTTGGAGTCACTGCCACCATTTTACAAATGCAAGGTCAAGCCCCCCCAACCTCCCGTCTCCCCCCGGCCGGTGATGTGATGGACGTTGGGGTCTGGACCAATAGCTGCCAAGGTCTAGGCCAAATCCCATCCCTGGAGACATCATGTCCGTTCGGCGGCTTTTCGACATCATGTCTGTTCTGCGTCTTGTCCTTGCGGTGTGGTGTCCATTCGGGTTCGTATCCTTTCGCCGTTGTGTTCGTTCGGTATCCTAGTTTCCACTTTTTGGCTTCGGCTTCTCGTCCTTTGACGTCCCGTCCACACACGCACAGAAACAGGCCCTTCAGCCTTTGATGCCAAGATAAACTATGCTCGTCTGGCTGCACATTATCCATATCCCTCCATTCCTTGCATATCCATGTGCTTTTCTAAAAGCCTCTCAAACACGACTGCTGTATCTGCCTCCACCACGATCCCTGACAGTGCAATCCAAGCAGACATCACCCTCAGTGTAAAAAAAAACTTGCCTCGCACATCTCTTTTAAACATTGCATCTCTCATCTTAATGCTCTGCCCTCCAGTCTTTGACATATTTCTATTGTCTCCCTTATACATCCGGCATTCCAGAGAAAACAATCCAAGTTTAGCCAATCTCTCCTTGTAGCTAATAGCCTCTGATCCAGGCAGCTTTTAAGTAAACCTCTTCTGCACCCTTTCCAAAGATCCGCATCCTTCCTGTGATGGGGTGACAGGAACTGCATGCAATGTAACCTAACCAAAGTCTTATCAGCTGCATCACTCACAGTGGTGCAGTAGTAAAGTTGCTGCCTTACACCGAATGCAGCGCCAGAGACCCGGGTTCAATCCCGACTATGGGTGCAGTCTGTATGGAGTTTGTACATTCTCCCCGTGAACTGCGTGGTTTTTCTCCAAGAGCTTTGGTTTCCTCCCACACTCCAAAGACGTACAGGTTTGTAGGTTAATTGGCTTGGTAAATGTAAAACTTGTCCCTAGTGGGTGTAGGACAGTGTTAATGTGCGGGGATCGCTTGTCGGCGCAGACCCGATGGACCGAATGGCCTGTTTCCGTGCTGTATCTCTAAACTAAAACTAAACCTTTGTTGAGACAAGGTAGTACACAAACACCCCAAGCTTTGATTGACTGCTGCTGACTAACATTATCAGTTACCTGAGTTTAATCCTGACCGCCAGTTCTGTCTCCGTGAGGTATGCATGTTTTCCCTGTGACCATGTGGGTTTTCCCTGTTTTATTTTTTCTGCCCACATTCCAATGATATGTAGCTTGACCGGTTAATTGACTACATTAAATCACCCCATATCAATCAGTCGGAAAAGGGTCCCAACCCAAAACGTTGTCTCCTCATTTCCCTACAGAGATGCTGCATGACCCATTGCATTCCTCCAGCACTTTGTGTTTTGCTCAAAATTCCAACATTTGCAGTTCTTTGTGTATGTGGATGGAAGGACAATCAGGATAGAGTTGATGGACTTGTTCAAAAGAATATCTTTGGAAATTTAAATACACTACATCTACAGGTTTATCAACTCTCGTCACGACAACTGCAAACATTCGAGCATATTTGTGAAACATTGTTTACATCTTATAGAACTGTTGTTGACTATGTTTGATTATACTCAACTTTCCTAAGTGTTTATCAATTTCCCTTTTGACCCTAGATTTTTGCCAACAAAAATATTAAACTTCTTCTTTTTGCGTATGGCGTGCACAGCATAAATTTGGGCAACTTGTTCTATTTGATCTTATTTGATTGTGCACGCCAGGTTGAGTGCATTCATCGAAACAGGGCGTGAAGGTTGCAATTTCCCATCCCAATATGAAACTAAATACCCTGTAGTTCTTCAGCCAATTGAGCAAAGGAGTCACATAGACTTTTCCAAATTTTCATTTCCCTCCTAGAATTTAGCAAGTTTTGAAATATTTTAACCAATGAGTCCTCCATATCTGCAACCACATCCTTTAAATTCCTATGGTGCTGCCCATCGGATCCCAGAAATTTCTACAGGATATTCATTGATCCATTGAACTATCTCATCCATTGATTTGCTGCTCTCTATGTTTTCCAGTACAAATTGCTTGTGAAGGGTGAATGCCTGTGGGACTGTGCTGTGCAAATTCCTGTGCAAATGACAATCTTTGACACAAATAGTTCTGAACAAGCCTCTAGCCACAGAAGATTCTCTAATACTTTATGGTTGGGATATTTACAAGTTCCTCCTTGTTACTTGAAATTAGCCCATCTGTCATCAAATCATACAACACCGAAAAAAGACCATTTAGCCTAACTCATCCATGCCAACCAAGGTGCCCCATCTGCACTATTCCCATTTGCTCACATTTGGCCCACAACCCTTTCCTATCCATGTACCTGTCCTAATATATTTTAAATGATGTTATTGAACCTGCATCCACTACCTCCACATGGCAGTTTATTCCATATATCCACCAATGTGAAAAGTTTCCTATTAAATCTTTCCCCTCACATCTTAAATTTATGTCCTCAGTTTCTTGATTTCCCCTACAAGACTACAAATGCTTGCGCACTAAAACTGAAAAGTTAAACATGCTTAGATGTTTCAGCGAACCATATATGGCAATGTGAAATTATCTCTTGAATCTAAATCTAAAAACATCCTTTGCTCCCTTTGTCTCTAACCTCCTGTGACCCTGTTGGAGACAGAGTGGGTTAATGCAGTTTCCAGCATTAGTATTTTAATCTCAACATTTGATCATGGCCAAGTTGCACATCATTTAAAAATGAGTGAGTCAATGTCAATATCATAATAATATGATTTGCATGACCTAGACTCCACCAACTACAGCAGGTCAGTGCCCTTTTATAAATCGTCTTCCTGGAGGCTTGTTCAGAACTAATGGTGTCAAAGATTGTCATTTGCACAGGAAAGCAGCACACAGCTGTCATTTTGGAAGCACAGTCCCACAGGCATTCACCCTTCACAAGCAATTTGTATTGGAAAACACCGAAAGCAGCAAATCAATGGATGAGATAGTTCAAAGGATCAATGAATATCCCGCTCCATTAAATGCTTAAACTGCTCAGGTAGAAATTCCTTACTATCACAACAAAAGGAGATGCAAGGAGGGTATGAAACTTGAGATATAAATAATGACAATATTGTTAGGGTGGCACGGTGGCGTAGGGACCCAGGTTTGATACTGACTACGGGTACTTGTCTGTACAGAGTTTGTACGTTCTTCCTGTGACCTGTGTGGGTTTTCTCCAGGCACTCCGGTTTCCTCCCACACTCCAAAGATGTACAAGCTTGTAGGTTAATTGGCTTGGTAAAATTAAAAATTGTCCATAGAGTGTGTAGGATAGTGTTAGTGTGCGCGGATCGTTAGTCAGTGTGGACTCGTATCCACGCTGTTTCTCTAAATATTATCCCCCAGGTAATAATGTAGAATATGAAGGAATGATCAAATTCATATTAAATTAAAGAATATTTTGTAGGTAAATTTTATTTCAATAGATAAATTATTTAAATAACAAACAGCAATCATCTTTCTCACCCCTTCATTTTAATACCATCTACTCACACCTTTTCCACCCATGTGTGAAATAGTAGGATAAAAGTCAGGCTAGCAATTTGTTTTCCTAACGCATTTCCCTGCATCAATTTCCACAAGGCAAATAAACAGCTTGCTTTTTGATTGTCTCTCTTTCTCCTCTTTCCTGCCACCATCCCCTCTCTGTATCAAAGCAGAGCGTGAAGAGCTTGTTATGGGAAAAATTGCCAATCTACACTTCTATCTTACAGCAAGTAAATTACAGGGTACAGACAAAGGACTGCAATGTGGGCTGTACTGATAGCTTGTTCAAAGGAAAGGCATTGGCATACTAAGCAGAACGGCCACTTTCTGTCTGAATGATGACCCATTTCAGTGGCACAGCTGGTAGAGTCATAGAGCCACTGTCATAGAATCTTTCCCCTCTCATTTTAAAACTAAGCTCTCTGGTCCTTGATTTCTTTACCCTGGGTAAACAATTCTGTGCATTTTCCCTATCTAATCCCCCCATACACCTCTGTAAGATACACCTCTATAAAATCAGTCAGCCTCCTGCTCCCCAATAAATAGTGTGCAAGCCTGCCCAAACTTCCCCTATAACTCAGGCCCTTGAGTCCCGGCACCATTCTCGTAAAATGTATCTGCACTTCTCTACACTGAAAGGAAAAGGTGGAGCCAATGGGCTGAGGGAGAGCTGAGAAGGGGAGGAGAAAGTAGGGACTACCTGAAATTAGAGAAGTCACTTTTACAGATTCTGTTTCCAATCCATACTCACTATCAGCAAAATGTAGAATCTTACAATTTTAACCATGCAATTCTATAAAGTGCATTGGAAAATGATTTCTTTTTTGACAAGAGTATCTCCATAAAATTGATTTTTGTAGAATATCTTGTTTTCTAATATTGAAAAGCTTCTTAGGTGAAGAATCTTTCAACAAAAATCTTAATGGAAGTACTTCATGGTAAGGATTTCCATCTCCCACTAAGTACAAAGGTACATTTGCAATGGCGAACATAGACAAACATCAAAGCCAAAGAAAATCTTTAAGCTATCTGAGAGCAATCAAAAAGATAAAAATTGTAAATTTAAAAATGTGTAAGACAAAAAATATATACTGCTGCAGGAACGCAACAGGTTTGTGGAAGGAAATGGACAGATGACATTTTGGGTTGGAACCATTCTTCAGACGGGACCCTTTTTCAGTTCTTCCAGCATTTGGGTTTTACTCAAGATTCTACTGTGTAGTTTTTTATGTTTCCTAAAAAATATTAGAAAATTGCAATAAAAATATGGTCTGGGAGGTAAATTGCCTGGATTGCACCGGGAAACTGCCTTAAAATGTATGACATCAGGTAGTTTGGGGAGAAATATAAAAATAATCTATAGCCTTCCATAAGAATGAAAAAAGGAAAAGGCTAGTGAGGGAAAATGTGGAACTAGCTAAGGAATTAAACAACCTCCAAAAATACTGGAGAACCCATTTCCTTCCACATTTGCTGCCTGACCCTCCAGCACTTTATTATATTATCATTATGCAGTGTAAAGGATTTCACATAGAACAAATATTGTAACAAATGAAGAAATGTGTTATGGCACTCTGAATAATTCCATATTAGATTATTAAGAACAGCAAATGCCATTAATGGCTTCCATTGATCAAGTACTTTATCGTTCCATCAAGCATTCTTCTACTGGCCCACTGATACCACCTTACCCCACATCTTACTGTCTTCATACCATAAAGCTGCACATATTGCTACCATCCTTTCCCCAGTCCCTCTCAAGTCACCAGTAAAACAAGCCAAGCATATTTCAAATGCTTTTCTCATTTTAGTAATGTGGTTTTATTCTGACTGTTATTCCCTGGACATGGATTGAAACCCTTGCTCTGATTAAAAGTATGTTTGCTATTGAACAACCAGTTTACAGTATGTTTCACTCTGAAGTTAATGTATTGTAATCGTGACATCAGCTGCAAGATCTTAAATTGTACATTTAGAGAAATTGAAGTTATATGGAATCTGTAAAAATACCAACAAAAACAAAATAGAGTTTTTCACATTGCAAAGGGATTTACGTTCCAGGACTGTAAAATATCACAAAATGAATCAATATTATTATCATGAAAATGACTGCAATTTTTTTGAAATACAGTGAGCAATGGTTCACTGTGGAATACAATAAATATTCCATTTAGATAGCAAGAACATAATTAATTTATAATCTTACTACTAATCCAATCAGATCAGTCCCATGAGCTGTGGCTAAGGTGGTTGAAATGATCTGTTTTAGAAGTATTTATGAACTATATATCCTGGGACTGTCTTGTCTTTAGTTTTTTACAGCCTTACTTTTTAATGTGGAACATTAAAATGATCAACAGTCTAGATACAGAGGCCTCTTACCATTCTATCTAATCTCATCCAGGTCATGTTTCAACTCATTGAATCACAAATAAATTATGAAGGACATTGATCGGGTAGGCAGTCAGAACCTTTTTCACAGTGTGGAAATATCAAGGAATAAAGGGCATAGGTTTAAGGTGAAAGGGAGATGTGCAGTGCAGGATTTTTACCCAGAGTTGTGGGTGCCTGGAGCACACCGCCAGAAATGGACGTGGAGGCAGATCCGCCAGTGACATTCACTAGGGTTTTAGATAAGAACGTGAACAAGCAGGGAACGGAGGGATTTGATTCAAGTGCAGGCAGAGGAGATTAATTTAACTTAGTATTATGTTCAGCACAAACATGGTAGACTGAAGGGCCTGTTCCTGTGCTGCTCTATGTTCTATTGTTCTATGGGTCTATGTTCATTGCAATTGCTTGAAACTGATTCCAGCATATTAAGTTTAGAGACCAGCATGTGCTTGCACCGGTTCCTGGGAAAGCATCTGGATCTGATGGTGTATCTGGCCATGTTCATAAAACTTGTGTGGACCAACTAACTGGAGTTTTTGTGGAAATCTTCAACCTCTCATTACTAAGGTCCATGGTTCCCTCCTGCTCTAAAAGTACATCAGTAATACCAGAAGCGTAGGGCGATGTGCTTTAATAACTTCTGACAAGTGTCTCAAACATCTGATACAAGTGATACTATGAGATTAACTATGGTGCATTTCAACTCCTATCTTTCTAAGATGATGGACACTTATAATTTACCCACTGCAATGGATTAACAGGGGTACAATCTTTCTGGCTCTGCACTCGACACTAATCCACTAAGACAATAATAACACTTAGATGACGTTGTTGTTACTTGACTACGGCTGGGCATTCAACACCAATATCCCCACCAATCGTATTATCATCTCAAAGAATGGGGTCTCTGCTCATTTTTCTGCAACTGGTTCTAGTCTTCAGCAAAACACGGTCAGTATGATTGGCAACAAAACTTTGCCCTTGATAACCATCAGCATAGGAGCACCAGTGATGAAGTGGGCTTTGTCCACCATTTTATCCAACCTCTTGCATTCTTGTGTGTTGGAATTGTAATATCAGACCATGAAGCAAGCAGTCAGAATATTTTCTCCAATACACATCATTAGACATTCTTTAGAATATTCGGTGACGTGCTGATTCTCAAGCTTTGAAGAAAATGCAGGTGATGGCATGCTTTCTTCGTGATAATCTCTTTGTGTTGTGCTCAGCACAGGCCAATGGGAATGGTAGACACAAAATGCTGGAGTAACTCAGCGGGTGAGGCAGCATTTATGGAGAGAAGGAATTGGCGACGTTTCAGGTTAAGACCCTCCTTCAGACTGATGTCAGGGAAGGGAGCGGAACAAGGGAAGAATGCAGGCGGAGACTGTAAGACTAGTGGGAGAACTTGGATGGGGGAGGGGATCGAGAGAGAAAGCAAGGGCTACCTGAAGTTAAAGAAGTCAATGTTCATACCGTTGGGGTGCAAACTGCCCAAGTTACTCCAGCATTTTTGAACCATATAAGATTATTAAGGACACGCTAGAGGCAGGAAACATGTTCCCGATGTTGGGGGAGTCCAGAAAGAGGGACCACAGTTTAAGAATAAGGGGTAGGCCATTTAGAACAGAGATGAGTAAAAACTTTTTCACACAGAGAATTGTGAGTCTGTGGAATTCTCTGCCTCAGAGGGCGGTGGAGGCCGGTTCTCTGGATGCTTTCTAGAGAGAGCTAGAGAGGGCTCTTAAAGATAGCGGAGTCAGGCGATATGGGGAGAAGGCAGGAACAGGGTACTGATTGTGGATGATTAGCCATGATCACATTGAATGGCGGTGCTGGCTCATGGGGCCGAATGGCCTACTCCTGCACCTATTGTCTATTGTCTATTTTGTGTCTACCTTTGATTTACCAGCATCTGCAGTTCTTTCTTAAACATCAATGGGAATGATAATGCCCAGGAAATTGAAGCTGCTAGTTCACTCCCCCACTGACCCACTAATGCAAACTGGTGTTTGGTTTCTTAATGTCCCCTTTTTGAAGTCAATGATTAGATCTTTGGCCTAACATCACAACCACAAACTACAATCTCCCCTGGATTCATTCCCACTGCCTTTGCTCCATCAGACGGATATACCTCTAACTGTCGATGTCCCATACACTGCATTTTCTACTGTAAACAGTCCACTTTCCACATCAATCTAACTTATTGGACTCACTGACACATCTATCCTTCTCTCTCTCTTTCTCCCTTTTTCTCACTCTCTCATCTCTCTCCCTCTTTCACTTGCACCCTTGCTTTCCCTATACCCTCTTCTTCATTCTCACACTTTCTCATTCTCTTTTCCCCTCTCCACTCTCACACCCTTCTCTCTCACTCTGTCGTTTTCCCTCTTTTCCTCTTTCCCTCTCTCTCTTTCACACTCTTACTTTCTCTCTCACACTTTCTGTCCCCCTCACCCCGTCCCTCTACCTCCCTTCCTCCCTATTTCTCTCTCATACCCACCCTCTCCCTTCCTCCCTCCCTGGCTTCTCCTACCATCTCTCCCTTTTACAGGAACCAGATGTTGCACAAGGCTATGGAGCAGACAATCATTATCGTTATTCAAGTTGTCATTGCAGAGGCTGTGGCCAGCAGTCTGGCTGAAATCATCAAAGTTGACAGCATCTTTAATCCCAAACTTTTCACAACAGTAATAATCATGATCCAGAAGCACAGTCATTTGTATTCAGAGAAGGAGCTGTCAGTGCAGGTCCTGCCAAACAATGGGTGCTACCAATCCCAATGTCTTGAACATCATCTTTTATAACCAGAACTCCCAGTGACATTCAATGGGTTAAATTGACCTTCTTTATACAGTATACCAGAAATCACCTCCATATAAGGCGAGTACAAGGCAACCTAATCAGTGGTTTAGTACTTTATTAATTTTTGAAGTGATTAATTGATTTTTTGCTCGATGAATCTAAATGATTCGGCCCTGCAAATAGAAAGGTGACAATGAGTTGATTTTGCTACGAATATTTATTAAGGTCAACAAGTGAAATATTGCTCTTCACACTTCACACGTACTCACAGCCTGACCTCATTCTGCAAGGACTGGGCCATTCTACACCCACCCCCCTCCAATCACCACTTCACACCCAATCACCCACACCCTCCGAGCTGCACAACGTCACTTCTCCATCATCAACAATAAAAATAGAGGAGGTGGAGAGGCTTTTCAGAGGACAAAAAATCCGGAAATCTCCAGGACCTGACAATGTTTCCCCTCTACTCTTAAGCTCTGTGCCAAACAGCTGACTCCGGTGTATACAAACATTTTTAACCAGTCCCTGCAAACATGTACTGTCCCTGCCTGCTTCAAAGTCTCTACTATAGTCCCTGTACCCAAAAAGACGAGGATTACTTGTCTTAATGACTACAGACCTGTCGCACTGACCTCTGTAGGCATTAAGACACTCGAAAGGCTTGTGCTGGCCAAGCTGAAAAATATCACAAACCCCCTGCTGGACCCTCTGCAGTTTGCATATCGGGCCAATAGATCTGTGGATGATGCAGTCAACCTGGGCCTGCACTTCATCCTACAGCACCTAGACCGCCAGGGGACCTATGTGAGGATCCTGTTTGTTGATTTTAGCTCAGCATTCAACACCATTGTGCCAGAGCTACTACACTACAAACTTTCCAAGTTGACTGTGCCTGAACCCCTCTGTCGGTGGATCACCAGCTTCCTGACAGATAGGAAGCAGCACGTGAGGCTGGGAAAGCACATCTCGGATGCACAAACACCCTGCATAGGAGCACCACAAGGCCGCGTACTCTCTCCTCTTCTCTACTCTCTCTACACCAACGAGTGCACCTCCACAGCCACCTCTGTCAAGCTTCTCAAGTTTGCGACACAACCCTGATTGGACTGATCCAGGATGGGGATGAATCTGCCGACAGACAGGAAGTGTCACAGCTGGCGTCCTGGTGCCATTGCAACAACCTAGAGCTCAATGCTCTTAAGACAGTGGAACTGCTTGTAGACTTTAGGAGAGCTCCCCCTCCCCTCACCCTACTCACCATCAACAGCATCACAGTCACATCTGTGGAGTCTTTTAAGTTCCTGGGAACCATCATCTCCAAGGACCTTAAGTGGGGGGCTTTTTTACTGCACACTGAATGGACAGTGGTTGAGCAACGTTTTTTTGTTTCCTCTGGGTATGTGAGCACTCAGGAAAATGACAATAAAGATATACTTGATACTTGATACTTGATACCATCGACTCCAGAGGCAAAAAGGCACAACAGAGGATGTAATTCCTGTGGCGGCTGAGGAAGCACAATCTGCCACAGGCAATGATAGTCCAATTCTACACGGCCATCGTAGAGTCTGTTCTCACCTTCTCCATCATGGTCTGGTTTGGCTCAGCCACCAAGCACGACACCTGGAGCCTGCAGTGAATCGTCCGATCAGCAGAGAAGGTTATTGGCTGCAACCTTCCCGCCATTGATGAACTGTACACTGCAAGGGCCAGGAAGTGAGCGGGCAAGATCATCTCTGACCCCTCTCACCCTGGCCACAAACTCTTTGAATCACTTCCCTCTGGAAGGCGACTCTGTCTAAGCTGCCACAGCCAGACAAATAAACAGTTTTTATCCACGAGTAGTTGCTCTACTCAACAGCCAAAAATCTGTAGCCTGCCTTTGATCTGGTATTTTGTTGGTTCACATGCTTGATCAATGGTGTTTTATCATTAATGTTTTATTATTATTAATGTTTAGTGTTTTCTGGGTCATTTATAACTGTCACTGCATGTCATGTTGTTACTTGTGGGCGGAGCACCAAGGCAAATTCCTTGTATGTGAATACTTGGCCAATAAACGTACTTACTTATTTACTTATTTAGGCTTATTTATTTGATAAAATTAAGTCAGACATCTCAGTTTCCAGACCATTAGTTTTCCCAGCCATCAGTATTTTAAATTTGTTTTGTAACAACTTTCACAATTCCTTTTATTTTTCTATTCAGCATACAAGGCACAAAGTATTGCAGAGGGTGGAACCTTTCCAGCTTTTTTACCCCTTACCACAACAGTCTGAAGAAGGGACACAACTCGAAATCTGTCCTATCTGATTGTAATGGGATGACCAATACCTCAAACTGACAATCCAGACATCTCTGAACATGACAAGACAAAGAGGAAGATAAGGCCAAACAGGTTACTCATGAAATTGAGAGGTTGCAAATACTGGGAAGAACTAGGCAAATTACAAAAGAATGATAGGGGAAGTGAAAATATAAATCTGAGAGGCAAAGGATCCATACAAGAAAAGGTTAGTCACCAACATAAATGGGAATCCAAACATATTGCAGAAGCATACAAGTAGTAATAGGATAATAAATAGATCAATCAAGCCTACTAAGTGCAGAAAATAGACATTTGCATATAGATGCTGGATAATTTGCTTCTGTATTTACCAGGGAAGATTGTATTTCCAAAACAATCGTGAAGCAGGAGATAGTTGAGACTCTGGATAGGCCAAAGTTGATATGTTGGTATGAGAAAGGTTGGCTTAAATTCAGGTGAGTAAAACTTAGTGTGTTCTGTTCAGGACCAAATAAGAATTCTTCATAGGACGTTAAGGGAAGTGAGAGCTGACATCGCAGGAGCATTTAGCATCATTTTTCACTGTTCTTTGGATATGGGGTATTATTTTAGTAGATAATGGCAGATATTAGTCCCTTGGGTGGGCGGCGCGACTGATATCGCAGCGGCCTCTGCAGTCTGTCTGTCTTTTTTTAATTTTTTTGTCCCGTTGAGGGTATAGTTTGTAGTGGGCTTTTAAATGTGTATGTGTGGGGGGCGGGGGGGGGGAAACTTTTACATCTCTTCCCTGCATGGGGACCCAACCTTTTCCCTGTCGGGTCTCCGTTGTCGTTGGGGCCTAGCACCGTGAAGCGGCCTCCAACCGGAACGACCTGGGGGCTCAAGTCACGGAGCCTGCGGAGCTGCGGACCTACCATCGTGGAGCTGGCCAGCTTCGGAGCGTGGAGAGTTTGGAGCGTGGAGAGCTGCGGTGGCGCATGGCTGCGACCCGACTCCGGTGGATGGTGACACCGGGAGCTCACGGGTCCCCGGTGCTTTATGGGGCACCGGCAACGGCGACTTCTCCCGCCCGGATTGCGGGGTTGAAAGTGACCTGGAGCGGGGCCTTACATCGCCCGGCGCGGCTTTAAATGGCCGCGGACTTGTTAGTGCCCGCCGGGGGCTCCAACATCAAGACCTGGAGCAGGGCGTTACATCGCTCGGCGCGGCATTAAATGGCCGCGGACTTGCTAGCGCCTGCCGGGGGCTTTGACTTTGACATCGGGAGAAGAATGGAGAGCAGGGGAGAGACAAGACTTTGCCTTCCATCACAGTGAGGAGATTCACTGTGATGGATGTTTGTGTAAATTGTGTTGGTGTGTGTCTTGGTTCTTTTCTTGTATGACTGCAGAAACCAAATTTTGTTTGAACCTCATGTGAGGTTCAAATGACAAATAAATGGTATTGTATTGTATTGTATAAAATAACAGGTAGGGAGACCAACAAATACAGGACAGTTAGTTTAAACTCAAAATGTTGTATAACAATCATGAGAGGAGTATTATTGGTAGATGCACAGAGCCTCTAGCACTGAGTAGGTGAATCAAGGGCTAGATGACATAGGTTTAAGTTGAAGGGGAAAAGATTTAATAGGAATCTGAGGGGTAACTTTTTCACACAAAGGGCAGTGGGTGTACGGAACAAGCTGCCAGAGGAGGTAGTTGAGGCTTGGACTGTCCCAACATTTAAGAAACAGTTAGGCAGGTACATGGCTAGGACAGGTTTGGAGGGATATTGACCAAGGGCAGGCAGGTGGGACTAGTTTAGCTGGGACATTGTTGGCAGGTGTGTGCAAGTTGGGCTGAAGGGCCTGTTTCCACACTCTATGACTCTATCTTAACTTCAAAAGCTTTTTGAAGTTTTAGTTATTGTCAACTGAAGGGAAATGAATTAATTAAGGCAAGCCAACACTGATAAGTTAAAGGAAAATTGTGTTAAGCAATTTGATAGAGACACTAGAAACTGCAGGTGCTGGAAACTTGAGCAAAAATAATCAAAAGGCTGGAGGAATTCAGTGGGTCAGATAGCATCTGTGGAGGGAATGGGCAGACGATGTTTCAGCTTGGTGGATGTTTCTGACTTGGAATCGGTTGAAGAAAGCTGGAAAAGAGAAGGATGGAGTGGGGCAAAGCCTGGCAGGTGATAGATGGACAGATGAATGGAGTAAATGACAAAAACATAATGCCATTAACTCATGTGCATCTGATATGCTTGTTACTGTCAAAGTGTTTGTGGATAAATAATCTGTGGCATTAGCTAAAGGGGATAATTCTGTGCGCGTATACAGACTGTTGGTTGACATAAAATGCTGGAGTATCAGCAGGTCAGGCAGCATCTCTGGAGAAAAGGAATAGGTGTAATTTGGGGTCGAGACCCTTCTTCAGAATTCTCGAGCCGAGATGACAAATATTCCTTTTCTCCGGAGATGCTGCCTGACCTGCTGAGTTACTCTGGCTTTTTGTGTCTGTCTTTGGTTTAAACCAGCATCTGCAGTTCTTCCCTATAAATAGACTGTTGGAAGAAGGGTTTCGACCCGAAACGTTGCCTATTTCCTTCGCTCTATAGATGCTGCCTCGCCCGCTGAGTTTCTCCAGCATTTTTGTCTACCTGTTGGTTATCAAGTCTATTTTACCATAACCTGTGTTTTTTTTGCATTTTCTGTAAGTTAGTTCTCTAATTCTGGTAAATGTTTCTTATCCCAAAGAATCAATGGCTGAAAATATACAAATTCATTCTCATGTTTTATCATCTTTGTGTAAAAAATGCTTTATACTCAATGGATTTTTCTTTTATTCCCTTATTCCAGATGATTATGTGTCTACCTGCTGTGCTACTCTCTTGTAAAAATAAGACAAATAATTTATTTTGTACATAAAGGCATCGCTTCATGTTCCAGAAGATTAGTTTATTAATCTGCAAATGACCCTCCAATTCCCTCAATAGTATTTTTAGTTTTCATGTATTTATAAGATTTAATGTATTGATAAATGACTCATGAGCTGATCTAGTTGGCAACGTTATAATTAGAAATAATAATAATACTAATAATATCCAAGGACACTGTGGGAGGCTAGAGAGGAAATTGCAGGAGACCTGGCTGTGATCCGTGAATTATCATTAGATATGTATGAGGTGCCAAAAGACCTGAGGCTGGTTAATGCTGTGCCTTTATTTAAGAGGGTTGCAAAGAAAAGCATGGGAACTATAGAGCAGTATACGAGCATTCAGAATGGCAGGGTTTGATTAGAGATAGTCAGCATTGATTTCCATGCGGGGGATCGTGTCTCATGATTTTGATAAAGTTTTCTAAAGAAGTAACCAAGAAGATTGATGAGGGCAGGGCCACGGATAATAGTCTTTATTGACCTCAGCAAGACCTTTGATTAGATTCTGCATGGTAGGTTGCTCTGGAAGGTTTGATCGCAAGAGATCCAGGGAGAGCTAGCTAATTAAATACAGAATTGTCTTCATGGTGGCGGGTAGAAGGGGTGTGGGATGATTGTTTTTCAGACTGGAGGCCTGTGACAAGTGGTGTGCCTCATTGATCATCACTAGATCCATTGCTGTTTGTCATAAGTTCATAATTTCATAAGTTCATAAGTGATAGGAGCAGTATTAAGCCATTTGGCCCATCAAGTCTACTCCGCCATTCAATTAGGGTGGTTTTATCTTTCCCTCTTCACCCCATTCTCCTGCCTTCTCCCTGTAACCCCTGACACCCCATACTAATCAAGAATATATCTATCTCTGCCTTAAATATATCCACTGATGGCTCCATAGCCTTCTGTGGCAATGAATTCCACAGATTCCCCACCCCCTGATTCCTCGTCATCTCCTTCCTAAAGGAACATCCTTAAATTCTGAGGCTATGACTGCTAGTCCACTCCCCCTAGTGGAAACATCCTCTCCACATCCACTCTATCCAGGCCCTTCCCTATTTGGTTAGTTTCAATGAGGGGCCCCCCCTTATCCTTCTAAACTCCAGTGAGTAGAGGCCCAGTGCTGTCAAACGATTATCATATGCTAACCCATTAATTCGTGGGATCATTCTTGTAAACCTCCTCTGGACCCTCTCCAGCGCTGGCACATCCTTTCTCAGATATGGGGCTCAAAATTGCTCACAATACTCCAAATGCGGTCTGACCAGCGCTTTATAAAACCTCAGCATAACATCCCAGTTTTTGTATTTTAGTCTTCTTGTAATAAATGCTAGCATTGTGTTTGCCTTCCTTACTACACATCCAAGTCCCTTTGCACCTCCGATTTCCGAATTCTCTCCCCATTTAGAAAATATACTCCTTCATTCCTACTAACAAAATGCATGACTCTACACTTTGCTACGCTGTATTCCATCTGCCTCATCTCTGCTCACTTTCCCAACCTGTCCAAGTCATTCTCTACATTACCTGCCCCTCCACCTACCTTTGTATCATCAGCAAAGTTGGCCACAAAGCTAGATTTCAATCCCCTCATCTAGATCATTAATATGCAATATGCAAAGTAGCGGCCCTAGCACCGATCCCTGCAGAACTCCGCTAGTCACTGGCAGCTAACCACAAAAAATCATCTATATCTACAATTTAAATGAGAATGTACAAGGCATGATTATATTTCTCGTATTTGTTTATGAAAATAGATCATTTGGCCCATTGTGGCTAGACTGGGTCTCAGAGTAATTCCTCTCCTCGTTTTCATAAGGTCATAAGTGAGTAGAATTTGGTCATTCGGCCCATCAATTCCACTCTGCCATTCAAACATGGCTGGTCTATCTCTAACTCTTAATTTAATTCTCCTCCCTTCTCCCCATTTCCTCTGACACAATTTGTATGACCTATTCTTGTTCCCATCCATCTATCCACGATCCCGCCATCTGGTTCTACATTTCACCCCTCACCTTCATTTCTTATCAGATTTTCACCACTTGCAGCCCCTTTTCATCTTCTCTTATCCACTCCAGCCTTGTTTGCAATCTAAACTCTTCTATCCCTCACCTGACTTAACTGCTAATCAACTCCTCATTACCTGGATTTACCTATCTCTTACCCAATCCATTCCTCTCACCTCTTTCTCATTCTACGGTCACACATCTCACATCTACTTTAAGATGCATGAGTCCTGAAATATGGTCTGCCCATTACCTCCACAGATGCTGTCTGATTTACTCAGTTCCTCCAGCAGTTTATAAGCAGTTTGAAGAAGGGTCTCGACCCGAAACGTAAGTCTGAAGAAGGGTCTCGATCCAAAACGCCACCTATTCCTTTTCTCCAGAGATGCTGACTGACCTGCAGAGTTACTCCAACATTTTTTGCCTATCTTCGATGTAAACCAGCATCCACACACAGTTCCTTCCTACACAATATAACTATGTGATTCTCTCACTGCCCACTATCATTCACATTCTTCCAGTGGTTACAAGCAGAAAGTGCAAAACAGACAGAGCTTGAGTGGAGCATTGAATCAAGTCACTGGATTTGTGTGGCAAAATATTTTTCTTTGAAATATCCACAATGCAATTTTTTTGACATTTTAATGTTAATTTCATTTAACCATTGTATTTGGTACTTTTTATAGAACCCATTAGAAAATGTTTCTAGGTATGGAGAAATGTAAACTCCAATGTTCCTCATTAATCAAACTTGGGGTAATTGTAGCCTGCTTTGGGGAGATGTGGGAAGAGGTGTGGAGAAGGCAGTGAGCAGAGTATATTGCAGATGGATAAAAGATAAACTTGCTGGAAGGAGCAGGGAGCAAACTAATGTTCACACATTGAAACTGATAGTTATAGAACAACTTGAAGGACATTTTAAACACTTCCAATTGTTATTTCAATTGACTTCAGGGGAAATAAAATTCAGAGAAGAAATAAAACCGTCTGCCAATTCTCTATCAACCGCTTCACATTATTACTCAAAGGCAAAATCTACCCTTGAGATGAGCATCAGAGAGTAATTTTGTATTGAAGCTATATTGAGATCGTAGAGATGTGAATTGCTTATTTGGAATGTTACGCTAGCGGCCAAGATATATGTCAATTTTAGTTGACTGTTTTTTAAACACAGAGGTAGTATAATGGTTAATCCATCATATGACTATGTAAGATGTCATTTGGTATAATTAAAAATATCTCTCACTGCTGAATTTTCTTAATAAACTTAAGGCAGTAATGGTCAGGAACAGACAATGCAACATTACACCTGCCTCCAATTGGGAATTCTTTGGGGAAACTAATTTTTATAGAAGCACAAAGATAGACTTTCAGGCTGATTAGGGACAAGGGAAACAAGCTAATTTCTGATTAATTGGCAAATAAATTACGATAGAATCCAAGTTAGCTCGCTGCAGCAATATATTGGCCATGACAAAAATAAGTGAAATGCAAGCTAACTGACTTCAGTTTCTTTATAATGCTCTTTTGCTTTACTGTTTTTAACTCATTCTTCTCCAAACGATCCATGGAAGATAAAAGTCTAGACTTTATTTAGAGACTACCGATTATTATACTATCATAAAAACACAAAGATTGAGGAAGTCGCAGGCTATTCTATCATTCTATTCCCCACTTTAAGGCAACTAAGGTACACATACCCCTTCCCACCCTCCCTCTCCTTTTTTCCTCCTCTTCCCTGTGCCCCATCTGGATGCAAACCATTTCTCCCTCCCATATTCCTTCCTCTGGCTTCACAATTTGCCCCTCTTCTATACTTATCTCCTTATCTCACACATTTTGTCATTTTATTCCGCTGACCTTTGTCAAACTATCTGCCAATCAAAAAATCACCTTACCTGTATCCACCTATCACTTGCTAGGCTTTGACCCGCCCCACCATTCATCCGGTGTTCTCTGCCACTCCACTATCATCAGTCTGAAGAATGATCCCAACATTAAACGTCAGCTATCTATGTTACCCACAGACCCATTGAGTTACTCCAGCATTTTGTATCTTTATTTGTGAACCAGCATCTGCAGTTCCTTGTTTCGACACTTTACTGCCCTTTATGCCTAGTCACCATTTAATAAGATCTTGAGAGTGTAAAACCAAAATATATAATACAACCGCAGTAGTGCAAAATAGTTTGATGCTGAGACAAGGTTGTCGTTAAGGTCGTATAGGGTTGTGTTTTCTTTTCAGTCATTTTCCGAGCTTCCTTCCCCTATCCATTTGCATTAACCATGTTTTGCATCCTATTTTACTTCGGTGACATGTCAGTAACTACGTGAAGACGCCGCCAGCACGCATGCGCGACATATCGTCTCACGCATTGCACAGCGACAGGCGGGGGAAGTGCTCTCCCGCGGCAACATTTAAAAACGGGACCTACAGGTAAGTTTCTCTTATTCTGAGGTCGTATTTTCTTGCCCTTGCTGTGATTTGTGTTACAGCAACAATGGACAAGGGGAAGAAGTCAAAAAGGGTCATGTCCCGTGTGACTACGGTGAACCGTGAAAGTTCTGGCAGTGGGGGCCGAGAGCAGTGGACGTGACCGTCTATCCCGCATGGAGCGGTTGATGGAGCAAATGCTCCAATGTGACTTGCTCCGGGAGATGGAGCAAGCTCACTATGGAAGTCTTCGCACTCCCACAACAGCACCGTATCCAGTGCTGTCCAATGCATCTCCCTCGACAGAGGGGAGCGTTGCGGGCCAGGGCTGGGCTGGTCTTGAAGAGGGGAACATGGCTGAAGATACCGGCAGTGTGCTGGGGGTGCAGGACCCGAAAGAGCTGCTGGGAGTGGTCACCAAGTTTGCATTACCACAGCAATTGGGCCAACCATTGCAGATCAATCTGCCGGCCAGCATAGACTACCTGTCCTTCCACCATCTGCAGGAACAGGTAGTTAACGACACAATGGAGTGATATATGCCTCCTGAAAACTGCATTTCATTGAATGTACCCGCAGTCAACAGTCAAATCTGGGGGTACATCGGGATTGGCATAAGAGCCCAGGAGGTCAAACTTCAGAAGATCCTAAAACTTCTGACTTCAGGCATAACATCATACGTTCGTTCTGTTGATGGTACTGAAATGATGGACAATCAGCAGGACACACTTGCATTACTTTGTAATACCCAGTACAAAATAAATTGCTTAAGGAAGAATGCAATCAAACCTGCTCTTAACCCCAAATTCGCCGGGTTGTGCAAAACAGCTACAGCACAACCGCAGATTCTGCTGTTTGGGGGAAACTTGTCTAAACAAGTAAAATAACTCGATGAAGAGTCTAAAGCCGTTGGGCTCATGAGGGCGTCCTCAGGAACGAGCAAGACCACACACCCCAGACGGCAGCACCCCTATGCATCTACCAGCAGGCATCGACACCAGGATGCTGGTGAAAGCATGAGGGATGCGCAGCAACCACAAAGGTCTTTTTTAGGCCAAGGCCCAGAGCGACCCTCATGGAAAATTCACCAACCCCATACTCCAGCACCTCGACTGCAGAAGAGGCAGAAGCCGAAGAAATGAACGTACCACCGGTAACCATGGAGGTAGGTGGGTCTGCTTCCTTCCAGAACATAAAAGGTGTAGGTCCTGTACTAACAGGGGGAAGGTTACACTTGTTTTTGAAAGCATGGAGGACTATTACAACTGACAAATATATACTACAAAGTATTCAGGGATACAAAATTGAGTTAATCCAAAAAGTTATGCCACCAGTTCAACATGTACCTAACCGGGAGTTTGTACTCTCACAACAGGAAAAGTTGGAAGGACATACAGAACTGATGAGGTTACATGCTAGAGAGGTCGGCACATGACTCTCTGGAATTTGTATCCAACATTTTTACAAAAACCAAGAAAGATGGTGGATGTCGCATCATCATTGACTTAACTAGACTGAATACTTTTGTAACGTATATTCATTTCAAAATGGAAACATTTGTTACTGCCAAACAGTTAGTTTCTGAGGGATACTTCATGGCATGCATCGATCTAAAATATGCATACTATTCAGTACCCATACATAAGGATTATCGTCAATACCTAAAATTTAACTGGATGGGGCAACTATGGCGGTATAAAGCGTTGCCTAAAGAATTAACATCAGCCCCAAGACTATTTACCAAGATATTGAAACCGGCCTTGGCAATACTAAGGAAACAAAAACATATTGTTATGGCATATCTTGATGATATTTTGATTGTGGGGAAAACCCTGGAATTAGCTAAATCAGCGGTTTTAGCTACCAAACATTTGTTTGAAACACTGGGGTTTATCATCCATCCAGATAAATCTAAGTTGACACCATCCACAACTATGGACTGTCTGGGATTCACAATTAACTCTACCACATGTCTGTAACATTGCCAAAGAACAAAGCAGTAGACTTGGTGGAAGCCTGCAACAAATTGATTGTAACTAATCTACCATTCATTCGACAGGTGGCAAGAGTAATTGGGAAACTAGCAGCATTTCCAGCTACTCAGTTTGGACCTTTGCATTACCAAAATCTGCAAAGGGCAAAGGTGCAAGCGCTAAAACAACACGCAGGTCATTTTGATCGACCTATGCAATTACCAGCCAAAGCAATTTTGGAGTTACAATGGTGGAAGGAAAATATTTGGCATAGTTCCAGCCCCATCGTTATCAGTAACCCATCATTCACATTTCAAATGGATGCCAGCGCTCCTGGCTGGGGAGCAACTAAAAACTATGTCTAGTACTGGTGGTAGATGGAACATACAAGAATCATCATTACTACAAACACTGGGTATAAATTATTTAGAAATGTTGGGTGCGTTTTATGAGCTAAAGCTTACTGTTCAACTATGCACCATCTGCCTGTCTGCCTACAAATTGACAATGCCACTGTGGTGGCATATATTAATCATGTGGGTGGAATAAAATCTATATCGTGTGACAATCTGGACAATACAATCTGGTGTGTCGACAGACATATTTGGCTAGGTAAGCTCAATACAATGGCAGACACCAGGTCATGAAAATTTAATGACAACACCGAATGGATGTTGAACCACAAAGTATTTGCTGATATTACTATGCAATAGGGTACACCTGTTATCGATCTCTTTGCATCTAGACTCAATCACCAGTTGCCAACATATGTTGCTTGGGAACCAGACCCTGGGGCAGCAGCAAAGGACGCTTTTTTGCTGAATTGGGGGAAATTGTTTTTCTATGCTTTTCCCCCCTTCTGCCTCATCAGTCGGGTCCTACGCAAAATACAAATGGACTCAGCTTCAGGTATTTTGGTAGTACCCGATTGGCCTACACAGCCATGGTTCTTTGTGATCCTCGCCATTGTCTCTGAACCATATATGGCCATCACTAAAAGACCAGATCTTTTGGTCCATCCTTAAATGGGCGAGAGCCATCCGTGCCATGACAGGATCAATCTGTTGGCTTACAGAATCGGAAAAGACCTTTGCTGGATCTGGGACTGATGGACAGGACCATGAACATGATCACGGCGGCCTATCGAGAGTCAACTAAGAAGCAGTACCTCTCCAGCATTAGGAAATGGGAATTGTACTGCTCAAGGACTGGTGTAGCATACAATAAAGCTATGTCTTGGAATTCCTATCCAGCCTCCATTTTGATGAAAGACTGAGCTACGCGCTATCAATAGTGCTAGGAGTGCTCTGTCAACATACTTGTGGCAGGCACCAGGACAGCATTCCATGGGATCTCACCCTCTAGTTGTCAAATTCATGAGGGGTATTTACAACACTAACTCTCCCAGACCGAGGTACTCCCAGATCTGGGACGTTAGTGTTGTACTCACATTGCTAAGGGTGTTGTACTCACAGCTCACATTAAAAACAGTAATGCTGATGGCATTGGTCTCAGCTCAAAGGGTCCAGTCCCTACACAAACTAAGACGGGACAATATGAAGGTATCAACAGACAAGATAATCTTCTGGATCTTGGAGTTGGTCAAACAAAGTAGACCAGGAACATCAGGATTGAATTTGGAATTCCGGGCATACCCATCTGACACCCGTCTGTGTGTTATGACTCACATTCTGCTATACCTTAAGACTACGAAAACCTTAAGAGGAAGCGAATTGGCGCTATGGGTCAGCTTTAAATAGCCTCATGGCCGGGTGTCAGCACAGACCATCTCTAGATGGTTCAGACAGGTTCTGGGAGCTGCTGGGGTGGATACTGACATTTTAAAATCTCATTCCACCAGGGCAGCAGCAACACCGGCGGCTAAAAACATGGAGGTGCCAATGGAACATATCCTGGGGACAGCAGGATGGTCTAGAGAGAAGACCTTCCAACTATTTTATAATAAACCGATCGCCAAACCTGCGATGTTTACAGAAAGTATTTTAAGTTTAGCCCGAGGGAGCATTATTTTTTTTGTTAAAATAAATCGTTATTGTTTCAAATTTTGATTCATGCCTGAATACGATAACATACTTCCTCCCTTGGATGACTTCGGCAGTGCGTGAAGCATGGATTTGTTCCACTGCAAGAAATCTCAGATCTTTAAAATCTTCAAGTAGTCACTCACGTGACTCCGAAGTAAAATAGTAAGATTAAACGAGAACTTACCAGTTTGAAGTTTGATCTTTATTTTATGAGGAGTTACGTCGAGGGATTGTGTGCCCTCACTGCCCACCCTTTATCATAAAGGTCAACTGGTATCATAGTTCTTCTTATCTTATTGTGTTTATTTCACTTACTATTACTGTGATTTCACACCGCTGCTTTGAAGAATGTCGCGTACGCGTGCTGGCGGGGTCTTCACGTAATCCCTCGACGTAACTCCTCATAAAATAAAGATCAAACTTCAAACTGGTAAGTACAATGCATTTCGTTTCTCATTTGACAATGACAATTAAAACTGAATCTGAATCTGAATCTCATTTAATCTTACTATTATCTATCATTATTGTCTTATTGGATAGCATTGTTATCACTATTTTCAATTAATTCCCTCCCTCCACTATCTAATCACACACCATTTTCTTTCTCAGCTATTTTTCAAACTCTTTTTCTCTCAATACATAGAAACATAGAAAAAACATAGAAAAATAGGTGCAGGAATAGGCCATTCCACTCTTTGAGCCAGCACCACCATTCAATATGATCATGGCTGATCATCTAAAATCAGTACCCTGTTCCTGCTTTTTCCCCATATTCCTTGATTCCTTTAGACCTAATTTGAGGAAGGCCATTCTTGCTCTTGAGGGAGTGCAAGGTAGGTTTACAAGGTTAATTCCAGGGATGGCGGGACTGTCATATGCTGAGAGAATGGAGCGGCTGGGCTTGTACACTCTGTAGTTTAGAAGGATGAGACGGAATCTTATTAAAACATGTAAGATTGTTAAGGGTTTGGACACGCTAGAGGCAGGAAACATGTTCCCGATGTTGGGGGAGTCCAGAACCAGGGGCCACAGTTTAAGAATAAGGGGTAAGCCATTTAGAATGGAGACGAGGAAACACTTTTTCTCACTGAGAGTTGTGAGTCTGTGGATACTTTCAAGAGAGAGCTAGATAGGGCTCTTAAAGATAGTGGAGTCAGGGGATATGGGGTGAGGGCAGGAATGGGGTACTGATTGGGCATGATCAGCCATGATCACATTGAATGGCGGTGCTGTTTCGAAGGGCCGAGTGGCCTACTCCTGCATCTATTGTCCATTGTCTATTGTCTTTTGATCGAAGAGCTAAATCTAACTCTCTCTTGAAAACAAGTTACAGATAACCTGTTTATCTGTAACTGCTTTCCATTTTGACCAAGGAGTTCAACATGAATCATTAACCCTGTCTTCTGTCTCCAGAGGTGGTTGTTGATTAACTGATTGTTGTCAAAGGTTTGATATTTGAATTTATTTTTTTGACGAAAGGTGATCCTCTAGTGTTCTTGTACCTTATTATGGTATGTTTTTATTGCACAAACTTAATGTTAATAACATCCAGGATCAATGTGTAAAGAGCCAACCCATGAAATATTCCTGAAAACAACACTCCAGCCATCCAGCGGGTGTTGGTAAGTTATTGATTTCCCTTCGCTGCCAATGCTTTGATAAAGACAAGCTGCCGAATCCTCACATTTTCCCTTCTAAAGTCAGCCTTGGTCTTGATGATGTTGAGATTGTTTTTGAGGTTGTTTTTCTAGTATCATTCAACCAGAGTTTTGAATTCCCTCTTACACCCTGACTCATCATTACTCATTATTCATCCAACAGAGGTTGCAGCAGTGAATTTATAGATGGTGTTGGAACTGCATCTGACTACATAGTCATGGGTATAGAGTGTGTAAAGCAGTGGATTGAGTACACAGCCCTGAGGTGCTACTGTGCTGATGGTTATCCAAGAGGAAAAGATGTTGCCAATTTGGACCACTGATTGTGGTCTGCTGATGAGGGACCTGAGGATGTAGCTGTCTAGGGATGAGTAGAGTCCTATGATAACAAGTTTGGAGGGTATGATGGTGTTGAACGATAAGCTGTAGTTAAGGAACAACTGTGTGACGTATGCCTTCTTATTGTCTAAGTGGTCCGTGCAAAGTGGAGAGCCAGCGAGATCACATCCCCCTCTTGCTCTATTGTGGTAGTAGACAAATTGGAGTGGGTCCAGGTCCTTGCTTAGGCCGGAGCTGATATGCACCATAATCAGCCTCTCAAAACACTTTATCACCACTGACATTGGTGCCATGGTCGAATTAAAGAGTAGATCTGTATATTGGTTCATTACATATGTCAGTTGTTGGAAACATCAGACTAAGATTACATAAATGACCTGGGAAAAATTAAAGATGGGCAAAGGTACTAACAAGCAATTAGACAGCTCAGTCTTGGCAGCTCTTGGTCACCTTTTCGATCAAATTTTTTTCACTCTCAAAGCTCCCTTTCACTTTCAATTTTTCTTTGTATCCTCTTTCTTTCAGGGCAAATAAATTAGTTACTGTGGGAACTCATTGGGCCAGGTCTCCCCTGAAATGTTGACTGTCCATTTCTCTCCACTGATGCTTTCTGGAGTTTCTCCAGCAGCTCATTCTTTTGCTCTAGATTCCAGCATCTGCAGTCACTTGTGTCTGAAGAAGGGTCTGGACCCGACAACGTCACAAAAGGTCAACAGAGATGCTGCCTGTCCCGTTGAGTTATTCCAGCATTTCGTGTCTACCGTCACTTGTGTCTTTCTCCTTTCAGAGCTTTTTATTTTGTACTCTTATAATTCATTATATGGGTATAGAAGGCTCCGTGTCACTCACTAATTTAGACAACCCTGAACTAAACAGTCGATTTGTAAAAAGATTAGTCGAAGGATGAATTTTCCTTGGCTATGTACCTGCCTCACTGTACTTCTCTTCTTTTAGGTTTAGTATTAGCTTTAACATTGTCAGGTGTACAGAGGTACAGTGAAAAGCTTTGCTGTGCATGCTATCTAATCAGATCAAATAATACTATATATAAATACATCACATCAAACGATATATAGAGCAAAGGGGCAGATACAGAATGCAGAATATAGTAGCATTGCAGCACACCAGTTCCATAGACAGACACACACCTGATTATTCTCTCATTTCAGTTATACATCAAATTATTTAGTTCATACATAAAATTATTCTTAAAAGCTTTGTGATATCAGGCATAAAATTAGTCATTCGTGACTGAAATTTGCAGCCCCAATTTTACTAGTTAAAAAATAATTGCAATAATATTCTGGGTTTACTTTTCTTTCTCCCAACGATAAATCAAAAAACCTGTTTATCTTCTATATAGTCTACGATGCAGTTTCCATGCTCTCTGACCTAAATATAAATTCATGAGATACAAATCCTCTGGAAAACGAAATTCCTCCTCATCAATGTCTTAAATGGACAATTTGCTATTCTGAACACTGGCCCATGATTCTATTAGTCAGGGAAACATATTTTCTTTCTTAACTATAGCTTATTCTCTGCTGTCATTGATAGTTCAGTTCAGTTCAGTTTAGTTTATTGCGTGCTAACCAGTCAGCAGAAAGACAAAACATGATTACGATCGATCCATTTACAGTGTATAGATACGTGATTAGGGAATAACGCTTAGTGCAAGGTAAAGCCAGCAAAGTCCGATCAAGGACAGTCTGCGGATCACCAAAGAGGTTGATAGTAGTTCAGCATCTATGTCCCACTCTGCCCTTACAACTGTCCTCCTGAGGACAGAACAAGGGCAGTGATCCCCGGGCCCTGAATTTGTACCCACCAGCCTATGCAATTCCCACACACTAACACTATCCTACACACACTAGGGACAATTTACAATTATACCAAGCCAATTAACCTACAAACCTATACGTCTTTGGAGTGTGGGAGGAAACCCAGAGAAAACCCACGCGGTCACAGGGAGAACGTACAAACTCCGTACAGACAGCACCCGTAGTCAGGATCGAACCCGGGGTTCTGGCATTATAAGGCAGCAATTCTACTGCTGCGCCACCATGCCATCCTCATTGTTTTATCAAATTTTGTAGAAATTTGGACACAATTTGCATTTGGGCTTCTGCAATCCTTTGTAGTGGTTTGACTTATTTGTAGTGGTTTGACTTATTTCAGCCAAGTCAGTTTGCGGAAAAGATTGCATCGCCATGCAAAAACATCAAGCCACTACAGTATATTAGAGGGCAGTCTTGTTTCTTCTAAAAGATGTTCACATAAACCTTTGTTGTACCGCCCTCTTTTATACCCTATCCTTTCCCTTTAATTTGACCCTTTAATTCCGATGAATATTGAAAATCTTACGAAATGTTATGTCCATAGGGAATGCCTTGAACTACATTTCCTGTAAATTCTGCATTTCTTGAACAACGGCTAAATGTGACTATCTCCAGATAATTAGATGTATCCTGTCATAAAGCAGATAAATGTTAATTTATAAACTCTTATGATTATATCTGTGCCCTTGCTTTACAGTTTCTTTGTTGAATGAAGGCTCCAATGAGAAGCAATTTGCTATTACAATATATATTTCCAATCTCTTCACAAACTAATTTGTTTTCCATCACATGCAGGTCTGAGTCTTTATAATGCAAATCAAGCGGCTGCTGAAAATTTTAATCATCTTAGCATTTTCTGGTAAGATTCCTATATCTTTGTTATGTAGATGTGCTCACACACTATGTTACAAAGAGAACAGATAAATCTTTAAAGACATTTTGAAAAGAAGAAATGTCCTCAAAATGAGGTATCTGGTACTGGGTGAAATTATTTGAAATATTGGTGGTTGTACAAATTGATTAATCTGCCACAATCATAATAGCCACTGAAAAAGTCGATCATCAAACACTATGAAAATGAACAAAAATATGCTAGTAATTTATATATTATGGAAAAGCACACCCACATTGACTATGATATGTGACCCCTTATGTGGGTATGAGAACTTGATTAATGCTGTTCATCAAATTACCCCTGTAATACATTTTTTAAAATATTTGATTGCTAACCACATATTATACATTTTGTGTTTCATTTTAATATTCTCATATTGGCAGGATGAATGTTATTTCTATCAAAGGCATTATTATCCAAATTTCCATTTGTTTTTATTAGTAGAAACGTCCCACTCTGAAATGTTAAAATTTGCACAGCACAATATAGGTTTTTGCAGTGACCCAGAATTTCCATCAAAAAAACAACATTAGCACATGGAACGATATGCAAGCAGAAACTCACACTTGCCTGTCCTGTCACACAACTATTCACCAGCATCAAGTCTACTGAACCTTATGGAATCTACTGATGGCAGAGAAACTTACATGGTTTCTCAGTAGTTGCAAAGGGATGTCCAGTGGGTGTTCGACACAAAACGCTGGAGTTACTCTGCGGGACAGGCAGCATCTCTGGAGAGAAGGAATGGGTGATGTTTCGGGTTGCGATCCTTCTTCAGACTGGTGGAAGTTCAGCAATTTTGTTAATTTCTAGGGAGAGCAATGTTCGTAAAGAAGAGAGATAGATTACTGAAAGTCGGATTGGGGCCAACTTCCTTAATGAGATCTTCCCAAGCAATTCACCAAGCTTTACTGAAGAAAATTAGAAGACTCATTTTTATCTTTCCTGACATCTCGTTCACACACTCATATGGGATCCATGGCCAGCTAGCAAATTGGGTTGAAGGTGCCAAACAGAGGAAGGTGGTAGAGGGTTGTTTTGTTTGTAAACGGAGGCTCCCGAGGAGAGGTGTAGGACAGACACACCTGAGGGTAGGCATATATAGTTTCATGAAAGTGGCACACAAGTAGACAGAGTGGTGAGGAAGGCATTTGGCATGTTTGCCCTCATCAGTCTGGGTATTGACTATAGGAATTGGGATGTCGCGTTAAAGCTGGACAAATTTTTCCCCTCTCACAAACCTATGCCCTCCGGTTTTTGATTTCCTTATCCTGAATGAAAGACCCTGTGCATTCACCCTGTCCATTCCCCTCATAATCTTATACACCTTTATGAGATATCCCTCTCTCCTTAATTATTTGGAGAAAATTAATGGCTGCCCCAATCTTTGGCTTAAATAACTTCAAGCAATTACACAAAGACCTGGAATTCACAGCAGTAGAGAGGTATTGGTGACAATTGTCATAGTTTTGACTGCTAAGTGCTTTGAATCTTTATTGGTAAATTTGGGCTGAATTCTTAGATTTAATGATTCAAGTCAAGTCAAGTCAAGTCAAGTCAAGTTTATTTGTCACATACACATACGAGATGTGCAGTGAAATGAATGTGGCAATGCTCGCGGACTTTTGTGCAAAAAGACAAACAACCAAACAAACTATAAACACAATCATAACACACATATAACTTTACATAATAAATAATGGAAGGAAAAACGTTCAGCAGAGTTAGTCCCTGGTGAGATAGGCGTTTACAATCCGAATGGCCTCTGGGAAGAAACTCCTTCTCAACCTCTCTGTTCTCACCGCATGGCAACGGAGGCGTTTGCCTGATCGTAGCAGCTGGAACAGTCCGTTGCTGGGGTGGAAGGGGTCTCTCATGATATTGTTGGCTCTGGAGTTGCACCTCCTGATGTATAGTTCCTGCAGGGGGGCAAGTGAAGTTCCCATAGTGCGTTCGGCCAAACGCACTACTCTCTGCAGAGCCTTCTTGTCCTTGGCAGAGCAATTCCCAAACCAGATGGTAATGTTCCTGGACAAGATGCTTTCCACCGCCGCTGCGTAGAAGCACTGGAGGATCCTCGGAGACACTCTGAATTTCCTCAATTGCCTGAGGTGGTAAAGGCGCTGCCTTGCCTTACTCACGAGTGCTGAGGCGTGTGATGCCCATGTCATATCCTCGGAGGTGTGGACTCCCAGATATTTAAAACAGTTCACCCTATCCACAGGATCCCCATTTATCCTCAATGGAGTGTACGTCCTCGGATGATGTGCCCTCCTAAAGTCCATGATCAGCTCCTTCGTTTTTTTGATGTTCAAGAGGAGGCTGTTATCCTGGCACCAGAGTGCTAGATCAGCCACCTCCTCCCGGTAGGCCTTCTCGTCGTTGTCTGAGATCAGGCCCACCACCACAGTGTCATCAGCAAACTTAATTATTGAGTTGGAGATGAACCTAGCCACACAGTCATGTGTGTACAGGGATTCAGTGATCAATGATACTTTATTGTCACATGTTTTTCACTTGACCCGACCGACTCCCTATGGCCCGTCCTTATGGCCCGTCCTCAGCCCGACCGCCAGTGCAGGCCGCACAGCCCTGTGTCCATTGTCGCTGGCCACTCCGTGGGTCTTAGGGGATGAGCAGCAGAGGCTTCTCTCAACAGGCCATAGAATATATTGAATGGCAATAGATTACTCTAGGTGAAGTATCCAAACTAGATGTTTGAATGTCAAAAGTGTACATACAGAGAGACAAATTCATAATTTACAGAGCTAATTTACCTCCAAGCTTATTTATCTGGTTGTTTATTAAGGAAATAAACAGTGCCTGTCCCTCTCCCGTTTTGGTTGTAAGAACAATACATTTTGTCGTCAGTAAACAGTCTGTAAGCCTAGTGTTCGGTCTTCAATAAACCAGCAGTCAAGTTAGATGAAGTAGGATTGGAAGAAAGTCCTATAAAGCCTGACTATTGGAATAGACAGTTGGACCAAGAGATCTGTTTGTGTTGTATATTCCATGCAAATCCGTATGATCAGCAATCCAAATTGCACTTATGAATGTATTAGATGGTCATATTTGGACAATAGTTTAGTTTAGCGATCACCAGAGACCATCAATCTGCTCCACTCTGGCATAATCAATTACATGCTGTGCACCAATGAGCCTTGTCGTGTCTGAACCACAGAATAATTAATTGGTAAATTGAACCCTAAACAACTATTCCTGCAATGACATTAAATTTACAGTCCACCAGTAATGTTCTTCAATCTGTTTAAGCCGCAGTGATTTTAGTGGGCTTGAGTCTGAGGGGGACTTCATGTTGTGTATTCAGGACAGATGCACACAGGATGATGTGCTTGGTCAGTGTACTCAGAGATATTAGTGAATAAATTACTACTTTATCACAAATGAGTTGAGATTGTTTTCAGCTGAATAGAGGTTTATTGTTTTAAAAACACTATTCATTTCTATTGTATAGTCTTTTCTCAAAATCAGTGCTTTCACAATAAAGCTGCAGATTAAACGTCTGATAAGAAGCATAATGGGTTTTGGATTGATTTCTCTCTTTAATGATGCTTTCAAAATTTTTGACATCTATGATTTATAAGGTCTCTTCCGAGTCTATTCACAGAAGCTGGTGTCTATTTAACTTGATGGTTGAAGTCCCTGCAGTTCCCAGGAGGGAGTACAAATGGAAGGAAGAATGGTGATCTTTTACATTACCTCACATGCTGAAGTGCTGGAACTTATGAATTTGTAATCAAGGAACCACAGGGAAAAAAAAAGGTGATTAGAGTACTCAAATTGCAAAATTGGTTTGAAATCTACTGACGGCAAAAAATAAATGCTCATTATTGCAAGGCATTTCTTTGTGGTCAGCACTGGTTTTAAATCAAGTCATTGATATTTAGTCCCAGTATCCACCCTGTGGCTAGCTTTTAGTTCCCTCACCTCTTTTCTTGCTGCAGCCACTATAAATCTGGCCAGGAGACGCAGCAGAATGGAATAGCAGACTGCCATAAATCAGCAGGAGGTGAACATTGTCTGCATCGGGCTATTAGTTCGAACTGAAGCTAACATTTTCAGCTCAGATCTCCGGTGCTGATTTTCTCAATTCATACTCCTAAGGATTAACAACTTCAATTAACACTGACACCATAAAAATAGCTACTATTGTAGTTGAGCAAAAACTGGCCACATGGCAATCTCCACCATTTCAGTTCCACGCCCAAACTATCACCTTTCATTTGTACAGCATTGACATGAAAGAATAGAAATTTGTAACACAATTTCCAACATAAGAATGTGCAAAATGTTTAACAGTAGTTACACGGCATGGCTTAATCTGAAGAAATGTTTCCACTACTAAACTTAGTCATATTGTCATTAGTGCAGTAAGGGGCCTGCCCCACCAGCATGCGACTGCATGCGGCGAGCACGACCAAACGTGGTGGCTTGAGGTGTACGGCCTCACGGGGCCGGTCCCACTTCCAACCGCGGAGCCGTCTGGAGTTGTGCGGGGCTGGTCCCGACATCATACTCACCAATCAGCTGGGCAGGAGGCGGGCCGACTGAATTTGGATGTTGCACAGCGTCGGGCGGTTACGTCAACACGCAACGGCACGGCGGGTGGTGACGTCATCTCGCAATGCCCCGCGATAGGCGTACGGCATCGAGATGCTGCGTACGGCCTCAATGCGGCTGCGGGCCGACAGGCCGTTGCCGCGCGGGATTTTTGGACAGTGTCAGTTTTTCGGAGCCCCGCGCAATGTCCGGACCTGCCCCACACAAATCCATACGGCTCCGGCGATCGAAGTTGGACTGGCCCCTCGAGGCCATATGGCTCAAGCGACCACGTTAGGTCGCTCTCGCCGCATGCAGTCGCATGCTGGTGGGCCAGGCCCTTAACAGGCTCATTGGCCCAACTTATTCATGCCGAACAGTATGTCCCCACTAAGCTGGTTCCACTTGCCTGTGTTTAGCCCATATTCCTCAAAACCTTTCTTATCCATGTATCTGTCCAAATGGTCAGTTTTAGCTTTGTTATTGGCTCATGCACCAAGGTACAGAGAAAACTTTGTTTTGCATGCTATCCAAGCAGATCAGATAATTGTATATATAAATACAATCAAGTCAAACTTATGTACAATAGCTAACACAAAGGGAAAGATACAGCGTGCAGAATATAGTTCTTAGCACCGTAGCACATCAGCTCCATAGACAAGTCCAATGTCTACAATTGGGTAGAGGTGAATCAGACAGTTACTTAGCTTATGGAAGGATCATTCAGAAACCAGATAAAAGAGGGGAAACCAGCTGCAGAATGAACTGAAACTTAAGGAGCTGGTTTCTATAAACAGATTTAAATCCCTTCTTAATGATGTTGAAGCGGGCTCTTCTGTCTGTACATGCTTTGTTTGATGACGTTTTGACTGTGACTCTATTTATATGTTCTCTGTTGTTTTTAAATTATTGTCTGTAACTGTGGAACTGTGCTGCTGCCTGTCTTGGCCAGGATTCTCTTGTAAAATAGATTTTTAATCTCAATGAGACTTCCCCTGGTTAAATAAAGGTTAAATAAAATTAAAAAAAATAAAATAAATCCATGCACCTTCCACCCTCTGTGTAAAAAACTTGCTCCGCACATCTTCTTTAAACGTTGCTCCTTTCACCTTATAGCTATGGCCTCTAATGTATGATTTTTTCCATCATGGGGCTCTGACTTTATCTGTGCCTCTCATATTTTTAAAACTTCCATCAGGTTTCTCTGCAATTTCTGACATTCCACAGAAAACATTTCAAGTCTGTCTAACCTCTCCCTGTAGCTAATATTCCCTAATCCAGGCATCATTTTAGTAAACCTCCTCTGCACCCTTTCCAAAGCCTTCAATCCTTCCTGTAATGTGTTGACCAGAATTACATGAAACACTAGAATACTCTCATCTTAAAACTATGCCCTCTGTAGAATACAAACACTGTACGTCTCTCCACACCTTTAAATTTATTTTCCTGAAAGGGTAGCATGACAATGTTATTTTCTTCACGGTCTCCTTGAGAGCACCAGACATTGGTGCTGAATGGCTGGCTGTATATGAAGTATTTGATGGGGAGAGAGGGTCCTTCACTTCACTATTCCAGCAAGGCCATATCATTAGAAAGTTTTGATTCTAAGGCATTCTGCCAAATAACATTGACATTGCACTTGAGGAGTCAGCTGACAGAATCCACCATCTCCTTTCCCTGCAGGGCCTTAAATGCCTTCTGTGCAGAGTATTGTCTTATCGACTTATGGTTAGTTTTGTGAGGTTTAGGTTGTAAGGCGCAGTGTAACTAAATGGAATCCCCGCAGCAATGTGTCCAGACCCATCCTTCACACCACTTGGTAAATGAAACTCAGCACATGGTGACAGTTGGTGTTTGTGTACTCTGGAATATGCATGGATTAATGCAGCTGCATGCTTTAGGACGAGAGCCATGTTGGATGCATTGCTTCCGTTTTAGTTTTTGATTTGTATGTTATACCGTTGCAGATATTATTTCCAGATAAAATGGACGGCAATAACTGCTGTAATACATTGTTCGCCCAGTCTCATTTTCAGCTTCAGCTTTGATGCATTCAGGCCCCAGTTCTTCTGAACTATATTCCCAGCATCTTCCAAAGATATGCATATTGATAGGTTTAGAAGTCATTTATGGCTGGCCTTGATTGGTCTTGGTCTTTCATTGCCTTCAGCACATGAAGCCTCACCCGCCCCCTACTTCCAATCTGAAGAAGGGTCAGGATCCGAAATGTCACACATCCTTTTTCTCTAGAGATGCTGCCTGACCCATTGAGTTACTCCAGCACTTCGTGTCCACAACATGTTGATTGTTCTCCAGAGATGCTGCCTGACCTGTTGAGTTACTCCAGCTTTTTTTAATCCTTTTTTGTTAATTGGTTGCTATCGATGGACTGCGAGCAGTGGTTGTTATAAAGGCCAACATGCCATTCGCTTTCTTCACTGCCAGCAGTACCTGCATGCTTACTTTCATTGACTGATGAACATGGACCCCCAGATCCTGTTGTACTTCCCCTTTTCCCAACTTGACACCATTTAGATAATAATCTTCCTTCCTGTTTTTGCTAACATTACATTTATCCACATTAAACTGCATCTGCCATGCATCTGCCCACTCACCCAACCTGTCCAAGTCACCCTGCATTCTCATAGCATCCTCCTCACAGTTCACACTGTCACCTAGCTTTGTGTCATCTGCAATTTTGCTAATGTTACTTTGAATCTCTTCATCTAAATCATTGATGTATATCATGAGTAGCTGCAGTCCCAGCACCTAGCCTTGCGGTACCCCACTAGTCACTGCCTGCCAATCTGAAAGGGACCCGTTAATCCCTACTATTTGTTTCCTGTCTGCCAACCAATTTTCTACCCATGTCAGCACTCTTCCCTCAATAACATGTGCCCTAATTCTGCCCACTAATCTCCTATGTGGGGCCTTATCAATGTCATTGACTGAGTTTGACTGCATTTCTGATCAAAAGCTGATACCGTGAATCTTGCTGTCAAAGTGGATGTTGTTGCGAAGGTAGGACATATGGAGAATGGTCACATATTCTTTGCTGGCCAGATGGAAATTGGGAACTTTATTAGGGAAGCGGGTTGAGTGAAGTCAGAGTCAGAGTCAGAGGAGTCAATTTAATTGTCATTTGGACCCCTGGAGGTCCAAACGAAATGCCGTGAATGGATAGGGTGGATGTGGAGCGGATGTTTGCACTAGTGGGAGAGTCTAGGACCAGAGGTCATAGACTCAGAATTAAAGGATGTTCCTTACGGAACAAAGGACAAAGGACATTTATTGTCACATTAATCATTTGGTGTAGTGAAATTTCAGTTGCCATTTGCCATTTGCTGCACACCAATAAAAATAAAACACAATATTAAAGAACATGACATTAAACATAAAAACATCCCCCCACAATGGTTCCCACTGTGAGGGAAGGCAGTAAAGTCCAGTCCTCCTCCTCTTGTTCACCCGTGGTCGGGGCCTATTTGAGGCCTCCGCAGTCGCCGCGATGGCGGCCCGATGTTTCAGGCCCTCTTGCCGGATGATGGAGCTCCGGCGTCGGAGGACCACTCTCAGTGGCCTGGAGAGTCTGGAACGGCCGCTTGCTGCCAGAGACCGTGGCTCCCAAAGTCCACAGGCCGCGCTGGTCGGAGCTCCCACACTGCCAATCTCGGCGAGAGATCCCAGGCTCCGTGGTGTTTAAACTCAGCGCCGACCACAGCTGGACGCCCTGCGCTCACAGCTCTGCGATGTTGGAATTGGCGGTCCCAGCACTCCGGAGCTTACCTCACAGTGACCCAGATAAGGCATCGCCCACTCCGTGATGGTGCTTCAACGCTGTGCCGCTGCCGAAGCTGAGGTCCAGGCAGGAAACACCGCTCCAGTCCCGCTGGTAGGCTGCGAGGAAGGGGCGAAGATGCGGCTCGGAGGAAAGCCGCATGTCCTGACCAGATAGGGACTGAGAAACACAGTTTCCCCCTCCCCCACCCTACACATAAAAACACTAGACCTCCAAAAGCAAAAACTTTTGACACATTAAAAGTAAAAAAAAGTGTGAAAGGACGAACAGCTGCAGGCAGGGCAGCCATAATCAACGGCACCCAGGAGGAAGGAGATGATGTGGGATTTCTTTAGTCAGAGGGGGGTGAATTTGTGGAATTCATTGCCATAGAAGGCAGAGATAGATAGATTCTTGATTAGTACGCGTGTCTGGGCAGAATTATGGGCAGAAGGCAGGAGAATGTGGTTAGGAGGGAGAGATAGATCAGCCATGATTGAATGGCGGACTAGACTTAATGGACTGAATAGTCTAATTCTGCTCTGATCATATGAATTTATGAACTGAGACTTAGTGACAACCTGGGAATCTGGACCAAGTGCCATTAACAAGTCAGAGTCATGGGCGAGTAAGAAGACAGAGCCAAGTGTGCAGTGACATCTGAGATTACTTTGCAGATCATAACATAAATATTAACGGCAAGACAACATGAATTCCTGCCTTACAAAAGTTTTACATTGTGTAACCAAGCCACAAGGCTTAATATACATATAAGATATAAACAGTCCATAGGAATGGCCTCTCAAAGATTGAAGCTCACAAGATTATGTGTAGAATACCATAGTCATTATGGTTAACATAAGGACTCAAAGGGCACATAAGGACTTAAGTGCACAGTAGAGAGGATACTGACTGGTTGCATCGTGGCCTGGTTCGATAACTTGAACTTTGACCTCCCCACCATCGATGGGATCTATCGAAGTCGCTGCCTCAAAAAGGCAGCCAACATCATCAAAGACCCACACCATCCTGGCCACACACTCATTTCACCATTGCCATCGGGAAGATGGTACAGGAGCCTGAAAACTGTAACGTCCAGGTTCAGGAACAGCTTCTTCCCTACAACCATCAGGCTATCAAACACGACAACAAATAAGCTCTGAACTACAACAGACTATTATTATTATTGCACTATATTTGTTTATTTATTGAGTATGTGTGCATGTGTATGTATACACACACTGAACTTTTTTTTCTCCTCCCGTTATGTACTATGTTTACATATTACATGTGCTGCAGCAAGTAAGCATTTCATTGTCCTATCTGGTACATACACCAATAAAACACTCTTGACTAACAGAGATAAAGACATAATTGGCATATTTGTTGTTATTAGTTATTATAGGCTTGTTCAGGCAACAAATAATCTTTGCGGAAATGCCTCTATTTTCATGAGGCTGATAGCAAATGACTTGGAAATTATAATTTATCTGTTTTTTTCGGCAAAAGTGCATTTCAATCACATGGTGCTTAAATAGACAGGGCTCTCAAATAGACACTGCTTTCTTCATGGCTCAACCCAGTTTCTACATTCCACCACTAGATGTCATATACCATTTCTTGGACAAGCTCTGAGTGCCTGCAGCCAAAACAGTGTTTCCACTTTGAAGGAAATTACCCGAAATTCGGGAAATTCTGGTTATCTTCGGGTAATTTCAGGGAAATTCAATAATTTCGGGAAATTTCTCGGTCTGGTTGGCCTTCCCCAACTGCGCATGAGCGACTGCCGACCCAACTGCGCACGCGAGGATACCCGGCTCACTACGCACGTGATGGGATAGGGACGCAAAATGATGCCGTCTCCTTGAGCGTGCGCAGTGGGCCGGGTATCCACACGTTCACAGTTTGGGCGGCAGTCGCACATGCGCAGTGGGCCCGGTATCCGCGCATGCGCTGTTGGGGCGGCAGTCACACATGCACAGTTGGGAAAGGCTTAAGTTTCAGAAAATACCATAAAATTCCAGGAAATTTGTGAGTCTATTTCAGGAAAAAAAATTTTGAGGTGTGGAAGCACTGAGCCAAAGAAACACCAGTGGCCTTTTCCCATCGACCAGAAGCCAAAACATATAAAAAGGTGTCCCGGATCATCCCAGGGAAATGTTAACCCTATTAATCTTGGACACCTATGATTGAAAAATATGCTTCAAGATTCTTTTGGGAGCATCTCAATACTGAAAATGTATGCAGGAAATGTCTTCCTCATTTTCTTCCTTTAGTCATATAAACTATGTTACAGTCAGTATCAGTCAGTATCAGTATCAGTATCAGTATATCTTTATTGTCATTTCCTGAGTACTCACATACCCAGAGGAAACAAAAAAACGTTGCTCAACCAGTGTCCATTCAGTGTGCAGTACAAATAACAACAAATAAATAGAAATAAAAATACATATATCATGAACAAATTAAATTAACACTCTACTCTCTACTAAGCATCAACAGGCGTTCCGATCGACAGCTGCTGCAGTGTGTCCAGGTTGATGGTTGGTGCGCAATACTTTGGCAGGGGGCTAAGTCCGTTTATCAGTCTTATAGCCTGCGGGAAGAAGCTGAGGAGCATCCTGCTGGTTTTGCAGCTAATGTTCCTGTACCTACAGTGTGTGTAAGGCATGGAAGATGGCTAATCAACCCATTGTGGCCTTGTCAGCTCCTTGAAGAATCTCTCCAATTAGTCGAATCCCTGACTTTTTCCTCCATAAACAAGCAATTTATTCCTTTCAAGTTTTTATCAAGCACATATTCGAAAATTGTTATTGAATAATTTTCTATTATTCTTTCATATGCTGTGTTCCTCTAACGATTTGAAGCATGGAAAATAGTTTTCTTGATGATTCATGCTCTTTGTCAATTACATACTAGTTGCTGAGCCTGTAGCTCTTATTTTTTGCAGAATATCTGTTCATGATATTGAACATTTTATTAAATCTGCATCAAAATTCTTTATTCTCAATTTGTTTAATCTCTCCTTGTAACTTTGTGCCCACATCACTGTTCGAGTACACCATCTCACCATTCTCTCTAAGATGTTGCCATTCGTCCTAAAATGCTCTTCCTATTCTTCTTCCTCTTGTCCGGCCATCTGCTATATCACGTCTTTCTGGTCGGTCAGTGACGGTTGACGGTGGGTGGTTGCAGAATTGGCTACTTCGGTCAGTCACTGTGGTACAGTTTCTGTCGTCAGCATTGCATGGGATGCACTACGTGGAGGCTTCTGCTTGCATCACAGCTCTTCCTATCATTAACCTTCACACTTCATTTGGAGCCAAATTAATGATTTGTAATTCTTTAGAATTAATTTCATATTCTAGATTTATTGATGACCAAAGATTCGATATACCTTAGCTTACTCAATCTATGCAACAACTTAAATATAAATTATGTATATTCGCCCGCATATCTCGCTGTATCTGCACCATTATTGAAACGGAGTTGAAGCTGTCCTTTGCCATTGTTGTTTGCTGCACATCTCTTCACGTTACTCTGTGTTAAACTGCTGGTTATCTGTCCCTATCAATGTTCTGTCAGTATCACTCTGACAACTGTCACTATTTTTCCTCTCTGTGACATGCATTCCTGGGTTTTGTGACATTTACAGTCCTGCGCACAAAAATCTAGTTCATTGATATATACCAAAAAGGTCAGCAATTCCATGATCCTGTGAAACACCAGAATAGTAGTAGTGAGCTTTTCAATTATGTTTGTCTCTAAGTAAAAGACAGACGTGTATAATAATCCAGTGAAAAATGTGAGACTAAAATTATTAATTGGACATAATTGTAATGAAACATTATAAATAACTAATTGTAAAGCTTAAGTATTAAATTAAATTATGGCAGGGATGGAAGGGCAGGTGATGTGCTGTGGTTACAGCGTTTGGTATTAGATGGAGACCATTGTGATCCACAGATGCCAAACTTACAGTAAGTTGTCTGCAGCTTGAGGCACTTTAACTTAAAGTTGATGGGCTGGAGTTTGTATTCTGGACACATCCTGTATTGTATTTTGTTTCAGGAGTTAGCCACACCACTTAGATTTTCTGGGCAAAGACAGGAGGCTGTAGCTACAAGAGAAGGAGGTATGAGGACTCAAAAGGTAGCTTTGGAGGAGCTTTCCTTCTTGCATCTGTTCCACAAGTACAATTTCTTTAAGCTTGTAGAAATATGAGCAGAAATTACAATGAGATGACCACAATTAAGGTACTGGGGGCAATTAAAGTTGAGGGAGTCAAAAGCAATGTAGTAGTCAAAATAGAAAGGCACCATTATCTCCAACGGTGGGATTGTACAGTTGGTGTCTGGCACCGTAGCTATTTTGCTCCAAATTTACATTGACCATCAAGTAACCATTTGCACTAATCTCATGCTGATCCTACATTTATTCTCACATTCCCATTAACTCACCCAGGTTCCAGCACTTGCACTAGCAGTAAATTGGAGTGTCTAGTTAACCTAGCAACCCACATATCTTTGCTCAGTGTCTGAGAGAACGTGCAAACTCACAACCTCCACTGGCAAGCTTAAACCATGCTATGGTTAGCTACTGGGAGAACCGGCAGGTCCTGATGGTCTGAGCATGTGTTCAATGAAATGGTCACCAAGTCTACGTTTGGTCTCATCAATGTACAGGAGACCATATCAGAAACACTGGATGCAGTAGATAAGATTAGAAGAGGTGCACCTGAACTTTATCTCATGTGGAAGGATTGCTAGTGTCCTTTTCAAGAGAGAGTTAAATTTAGCTCTTTGGGCTAAAGGAATCAAGGGATATGGAGATAAAGCAGGAATCGGGTACTAATTTAGATGTGTAAGATGGAACTGAAGTTACTGGTTTAAACTGAAGATAGACACAAAAAGCTGGAGTAAAGCGGGACAGTCAGCATCTCTGGAGAGAAGGAATGGGTGACGTTTCGGGTCTGAAGAAGGGTCTCGACCCAAAACATCACCCTTTCCTTCTCTTCAGAGATGCTGCCTGTCCCACTGAGTTACACCAGCTTTTTGTGACACACTGATTTTAGATGATTAGCCATAATCATATTGAATGGCGGAGCTGGCTCAGAGGGCCAAATGGCCGACTCCTGCACTATTTTTCAATGTTTCTAGATTATTATTTCATGCAGAAAGAATGTTTATTTTTTTATTGTATAGATAATGAAGGATACCTGATACAATGGGATGCAAAGAAAATACAAAAGGAATGTGGTACACTTAAAACAACAAGACGAGGTGTTGGTAAGACCATTCATGGAGTACTGGATTTTGGATTTCTTATTTTAGGAGGTATTTACTCTTGTTGGGAGAAGTTCAGAAATGATTCACTTTAGGGTGAAGGGGATGTCTTGTGAGAAAATTTTTTACTCATTAATGTTGAGAGAAACATGGTGATCTTGCATAGAGTTCGAGAGGATTTGTCAAAGTAGACAGTAAGAACATGTTTTCCCTTGTGGGAAATTAAAGAACAATGGTGCTTGATTTAGGAGAAAGAGGTCATGCATTTAAGTTGGAAAAGAAGTGGAATTTCTTCTCTAAGGAAAGTAGAGGTGAAGTTAAAATCATAATTTTATTGAATAGTAGATCAGGGTCAAGAGTTTATATGGCATATTCATGTTCTTTTTCCTTGTCAGTGTTGGACAAATTAATGGAAACGACACTTAGAGATAATATATATAATCATCTGGATAAACAGGGTCTGATTAGGAACAGTCAACATGGATTTGTGCCTGGAAGGTCATGTTTGACTAATCTTCTTGAATTTTTTGAAGAGGTTACTAGGGAAATTGCTGAGGGTAAAGCGGTGGATGTTGTCTATATGGACTTCAGTAAGGCCTTTGACGGTTCCTCATGGAAGGTTGGTTAAGAAGGTTCAATTGTTGGGTATTAATAGTGGAGTAGCAAGATGGATTCAACAGTGGCTGAATGGGAGATACCAGAGAGTAATGGTGGATAACTGTTTGCCAGGTTGGAGGCCGGTGACTAGTGGGGTGCCTCAGGGATCTATGTTGGGTCCACTGTTGTTTGTCATATACATCAATGATCTGGATAATGGTTTGGCAAATTGGATTGGTAAGTACGCAGATGATACTAAGATAGGTGGTGTTGTGGATAATGAAGTAGATTTTCAATGTCTACAGAGAGATTTAGGCCATTTGGAAGAGTGGGCTGAAAGCTGACAGATGGAGTTTAATGCTGATAAGTGTGAGGTGCTACATCTTGGCAGGACAAATCAAAATAGGACGTACATGTTAAATGGTAGCGAATTGAGGAATGCAGTTGAACAGAGGGATCTAGGAATAACTGTGCATAGTTTCCTGAAGGTGGAATCTCATGTAGATAGGGTGATAAAGAAAGCTTTTGGTGTGCTGGCCTTTCTAAATCAAAGCATTGAGTATAGAAGTTGGGATGTAATGTTAAAATCATACAAGGCATTGGTGAGGCCAATTCTGGAGTATGGTGAACAATTTTGGTCGCCAAATTATAGGAAAGATGTCAACAAAATAGAGAGAGTACAGAGGAGATTTACTAGAATGTTGCCTGGGTTTCAGCACCTAAGTTACAGAGAAAGATTGAACAAGTTAGGTCTTTATTCTTTGGAGTGCAGAAGGTTAAGGGGGAACTTGATAGAGGTCTTTAAAATTATGAGAGGGAGAGACGTGGATAAGCTTTTTCCATTGAGAGTAGGGAAGATTCAAACAAGAGGACATGATTTGAGAATTAAAGGACAGAAGTTTAGAGGTAACATGAGGGGGGACATCTTTACTCAGAGAGTGGTAGCTGTGTAGAATGAGCTTCCAATGAAAGTGGTGGAGGCAGGTTCGATTTTAGGATCATATTTATAGAACATAGAAGAAGCGGAAACCACTTTCGACCATTAAGGAGACTGACAAAAATCTCCGGGAACCGCACGGAAACCTTGGGTGGGGCGTAAAGTCTCCAGAGGTTTCCGTTCTGGTTTCCTAAGTGGGACAGGGGCATTATGGTCTGAGTGCAGGTAGATGGGACTAGATGAGAGTAAGTTTTCGGTGTGGACTAGAAGGGCCGAGATGGCCTGTTTCCGTGCTGTAATTGTTATATGGTTATATGGTTTCTTATTTCATCCTACTGAACATTTCAAAGTCTGCAAATCAGATGTTTCTCTCTCCTGTCCACTTTTGGTCCCTTGGCTAATTTCATTTTCCAAACTGCTATTGCTCATTTAATCTTATGGACGTCAAAGACACAAACAAATCTATATTGTGCTTGACAAAGGCCTTTTGGCAATCTGCACCCTGTCTTTATCAAGATCCATGGTAAAACCTTATTTTAGTAAAATATTGTATGGATGTTAATGAAGCTCTGGTATTGTTAGAAAATATGGGTAACATCTTCCACTAGGTCTTAGTTGGCAATTTACTGAGTTTTATTCCTTGATTTCAAAGCTCCTCTTCCTGCATTTGTTTCTTCTAAATCAATTGAATTTGGACCATTGTAAGTATGCAAATATTATTTCAGAATATAATATTTGCATACTTACAGAAAATGAACTTAGCCAAGGGACCGACAGTGGATAGGACAGAGAAACACCTGATTTGCAGACTCTGAAATGTTCAGTAGGATGAAATCAATAATCTACCCTAATCCATGTTTCATAAATTAACTGGCTAAATAGTACTGAAACTATAATCAGAATATTGAGGGATTGACCAGCAGTGCTCAGAATATTGCTGACAACAGAACTCTTTCTGCACAATAGAGGTAACTTTCCTGCAACAAATATTTCAAGATGATGTTGGCTAAAAACACAAACGTCACTGTGCTTCCTACTGCACACTGGAGGCCCTATTAACAAAATATATTTTACCAAGTATTTCAATGCATATTGTAAGGAGGAATTAAATTCAGATTTGGTTGATTCGACTGGAATATGTCTAGGTTACCAACAGAATAGAAAAAAAAAACTATACTTCAATGAAATACGACAATAGAAATAAGCTTTTTAATTGGAATATTTGAACGTAGAAGGTCCATCTGTGACGTCCCAGATAATCTTTAGAAACACCGACTGGTAATTCCCTGGTCATGTGGTAATATAGGGGGCGCTGCGAGTCGGCTGCCCTGCCAGCAGCGTGTTTGTTATTTCGACTTTTTTTGTTATTTTTAGTATGTCCAAATGTTTGTTTTAGTGTCTCTCGGTATGTCTTATGTGGGGGGTGGTGGGGAGAAAAGGGGGAAACCGTTTTTCAGTCACTTCCTTGACGGAGAGGTGACTTTTTACATGTCGCTTCTCTGCCTCACCTCGCGCAGCCTAACAGCTTGGATTGGAGCGACCTTTCCCAGAGTCGGGCTCAGGGCTTCAGCAGTGGGCACAGCGTGGACTTTTCCATCGAGGACGGGGCGCGAACCCTTGCTGAGGGTCGCCAGAAAGGAGTGCTTCGATCGCTGGCCTGGTGACTTTGGCAACGTAGGGCTGTGGTCTGCAGAGCTACTAGCCACTGGCGTGGCATGGACTTAACATCCGGAGTCTGGGATCCATTACCAGGGATCGCCAGAGAAGAGCTCCGACCACCGGCCTGCAGCCTATAACATCCTGAAGCCGCGGTCTCCGGTAAGAAAGTGACCGATTCGGGCAATCCAAGCGTGTGTTCGACCGTCCCGATGTCGGAGCTTTGTTCATCCCGACACGAGGGACTGTACATCCGGCCTTCCGTAGCGGCGACTACGGAGGGTTTATGGCCCTGACCACGGATGAACAAAGCATGAGGACTGACTGAACTTTTTTGCCTTACAGCACAGTGAAGAATGCTGTGGTGGATGTTTATGTTAAATTCTATTGTGTATTGCATGTTCTTTATTTCAACTGTATCGCTGCATGGCAAATTCATTTCATTGTACCATAGTTGGTGCATGTGATGAATAAATTTGACTTTGACTTTGGCTTTGAGATTGATAAAATCAATTTGTATAACCATAGTAATTTCAAGGTAGTAAAATTTAAAAAGCATTTCATATGATGCTATAAAAATAAAATAGATACCAGACAACACAAGCAGATACTATAAATCAGATCTTTTAAAACAAACATTACAGATTGTGGGTGGCACTTGCCAAGATCAATGTTTATTGTCTACTTCTAATTGTCTTTGAACAGATGGTGATGAGCTTGTCTTACTGAACTGATGCCCAAAAGCTTTTTAAGCGAAAGCAGTTTTAAATATCATAAATGCAGAGAGAGATGGAAAGGTTCAGAGGAATTCCAGGGACAGCTCAGTGGCACAGTGGTAAAGTCGCTGCCTGAGAAAACATATCTTAGGAAGCAGCAACTATCACTTGTAAAGAAGAACCGGTGAAAGGATTTTATCAGGATGCATCACAGCTTGATTTGGGATCAGCTACATCCAAGACCACAAGTTAATTGCAGAGAATTGTGGAAGTAGCCCAGACCATTACACAAACCAACTTCCCTTCCATTGACTCCATCGCCATTTCACACTGCCTCGGCAAGGCCACCGGCATAATCAAGGATGGGTATCACACTGGTCATTACCTTTTCTTCCTTCTCCCATCAGGCAAGAGGTGTGAAAACGTACACCTCCAGATTTAGGGACAGTTTCTTCCCAGCCGTTATCAGGCAACTGAACCATCTTATCAACAACTAGAGAATGGTCCTGAGCTACTATCTATCACATTGCAGACCCTCGGACTATCTTTTATCAGACTTTACTGGACTTTGTCTTGCACTAAACGTTATTCCCTTTATCATATATCTGTACACTATAGACGGCTCAATTGGATTCATGTATAGTCTTATCATGCAACAAAAAAGCTGTTCACTGCACTTCGATAGATGTGACAATGAACTAAACTAAACTAAACCAAACTAAACTACAACTCCGGAGACTCAGGTTCAATCTTGATAATGGGTGCTGTCTATATGGAGTTTGTCTTCAGATCCAGATGCTTTCCGACGGTTTACCCCCTTGAAGGATCTTCTGGCGTAGGCCTCTATGACTGTGACTGTAATATCATCAGGGCTTGTGGGGGCTTGGGAATGCATATTAGGGTTCTCTCTATCAAAGCATACGTATGATGCATTGAGCTCATCAAGTTGTGATGCTTCGCTTTCACCTGAGCTGCCTCCTGATTTCATTTTGTTGGAGGTGAAGGCATTCAAGCCGTGCCACAGTTGCCAAACATCTGCCATCCTCCAGTTTAGAACACAAGTCCCTTATGGCCTTTTTGATGGCCTTCTCAAGGTCATTTCTGGACTTCTTGTATTCCTCTGTGTCGCCAGACTTGAATGCCCGGGATCTGGTCCTCTGAAAGCGGACCTCCTGGTTCTCCGGAATCCGGAATCTGGATTCTCTGCTCCAGAAGAAGGCACAGATGCTTGAAAGCACATGCTACAAGACTCAGGAGCAGCTTCTTCCTCTCTATTATCGGGCTCCTAGATGGTGCTTCCATAGGCTATGGTAGTGTTCGATTCACCTGTATCCCATTGAGGACATTGGACTTTGTCAATAGAACTGATGCACTGCAATGCTGAGAACTATATTCTGTAATCTGTAACTTAAACCTGCAAATGCATTTCTCCGGGCAGTATTAGGAGTGACCACCGCACAGTTATTGTGGAGCTGAAGTCTCATCATCACATTACTATCTTTCACCATATTTTATTGGGCCACATACATGTTAAATGTAATAGACAGTGAACAGAGCTGGCAGCTCAAAGCTGGGTGTCTTGGGATGCTCTGGATCATCAGCAGCAGAGCAGAAATGTACACAATCTGTAATCTCACAGCCCTGCATGCCATACTCTCCTTTTGTTCTTTCTATTGTTCTGTGCAGCTGAAGCAGCCTTTCATTTGCATCAGTGTTCAAAATGTAATGCTTCACTCAATACTTTTATTGGATATTTACAAAACTGGAAGTTATACTTTTGAGGGAAGCTAATCAAGCTGAATCACAGAATGGGGATACGATGAAATGAATGGAGGTATTGATTTGGAGAGAGGTGCGGGTTCTTACCTGGAGCAATTATTACTATTAGCTTCTGTTAACAATAGTGTAGGGTTGTGTTAATTAACTACTGTTAACTAAAATAAGTAAATTCCAAACTGTGAGCATCTGTGCCTGATCCAGCATCTGTAAGCATCGGAATATTGAAGACATGCATTCAGATTCAGAAACATACACCATACTTCATAAATAGGTCAAAAATGTAAGAATTCTAATTATTTTATATTCACAATGTAATTTTTCCCTTTCATTTCCTGTGTAACTAGATTCAAATATTCAGAAATTGGATAAGAGAAAATGAATTTGAATCCAATTATTTAACATTAATATTGCATGGCATTTGATTTCAGACAGGTTTAGGATTTTTCCTGGAAAATTAGACAGGGTGTGATTTATCTAAACAACTTTGTTTCTTTCCTGTCATATTTTGCATAGGTGGTGTTGTTATCGGTGCGCACAGTGGATTTTATTTGCTTATTAGCTAAAACTGGGTTGAAAATTTGAGATTTATGACCTGTTTTATTAGCTCACAGTTCAACAATGAGTACATCGCTTTGAAAGCAGTGAAGCCTGTGTGATTTAATGGGACTTTGTTGGGACATTTATCATAAATGAACTAGGCACTGTTTCAAATTAGTTTTTATTTTAATAACATTGTTAGCCACCCTTAGTGCAAGGTGGAATTGCAGGCTCACTCCCTATCAAATCATAACCCCCTTGCTCATTCCTCAGTCTACTCAGCTGAACCCAGCACTCAAGCCATGCGTACATTTGGATGTGCCCTTAAACCCCCCCTCAATGTAAGGCCCAGTTTCCTTTCTATGCCCACAGTTTCATCCCCTCACTCACCCCCCCCCCCCCCCCCCCCACCATCCAACCCTTCCAAATACATAACTTGATAGTATAGTCTCCTTCACTTTCCCTCAGCAAACATATTCCAAATTTATCATTTGCTTTGGTAGCTTCTCAAGATTGAGAATTTCTGCTTATTGGAGCACTGTGCCAATTAGGGCGGCAGTGTGGCGCAGCTGATAGAGCTGTTGCCTCACAGCACCGTGGACCTGTGTTTGATCCTGACCCTGGGGACTGTCCGTGTGGAGTTTGCATGCTCTCCCTGCGGCCGCGTGGGTTTCCTTCAGGTGCTCAGGTTTCCTCACACACCCCAAAGACTTGCAGATTTGTAACCTCATGAACAGGATGAAATAAAATCAGGATTTCCATCTGCAATCAAAAGCACCGATGACGCAATCCACAATAACATACATGTGATCTCCATGTGCATCAAAGATGTATTTCCAAAGGAACGTTTATATCCCTGCTAGTCAGACTGCATGCTGAATACAAAAAGGCTTCAACTTGTTTAATATATGTTGTAACAGCCAATCAATCCAAACCTTTCACTCATGCCAATTTTGCATTTTAGATTCAGATTTAATTATCCAGAATGAGATCTATTGGTTGTTATTAGCATAATTGTCTGATAGATATAGAAATTGATAAATAGACAACAAGGTTGATCAATCAACTTAACTATCCATCTATCAGCATTTGTTTACACAAAATTGATTCCTTGTCCTGATACAGGTTTCCAGAAGCCTATAAATTATGTTCAATAATGTATTTGCAGAGGTTTGGACATTTTAAACAAGAATCATAATTTTAACAATGTTGATGAAGGAATAAAATAATCAACAAAAAAATGTGCAACATCTCATCAAAGACCACTAACTTTTCAGCTTACTCATTTCTCCACGAGAATGTCAGCATTTGCTATCTAGGTTTAGCTGCCCTTAAACTGAGGAAGGGTACTAAGGGTCAATCATATATGTTGGCCTGGAGTCACATCCTTGCCAGACTCAGTAAGGCCAATAAATTTCATTCCCTGAGATATGTGAACGGCAATCCCATAATTTCATGTTACCTATTCAGAGACTTTATTTTAATTCTACACTTAATTAATCACTTAAATTTGAACCCCAGCTGTCATGATGTATTTGAACTTGTATCTCTAGGTCAATTGTCCAGAATTTGGGCAGCACGGTGACTCAGCGGTAGAGCTGCTGCCTTACAGTGGCAGAGACCCAGGTTTGATCCAGACTATGGGTGTTGTCTGTACGGAGTTAATATGTTCTCCCCGTGACCTCGTTGGTTTTCTCCGGGTTCTCCGATTTCCTCGAAATTGAAAGATGTGCAGGGTTGTAGGTTAATTGGCTTCTGTAAAATTGTCCCTAGTGTGTAGGATAGAACTAGTGTATGGGTGGTCGATGATCAGTGCAGACACAATGGGCCGTAGTGCTTGCTTCTGCGCTGTATATATATTAAAAAACTTTTAAACTTCTGATTGCTATTCAAGTCACTTAATGACTACTCTCTGGTACCCTCACTATGCCACAACCCATACTGTCTCAGCCTGGTGTGTTAAAGCTCACTCTATGATTTATAAGTGTTCACCACAAGCCTCTGCATATTTGTATGAAGGCAGCTCTTTATCAAAGCCCAGAGATGCACCTGCCTGTTGATAGCATATTATCAAATAAATATGATCCCATTTGTTGTTTGTTTTGAAGCATATCACAGAATGATTACAATACTCTCAGATCATTCTTCTTGATTTATACAAGAACATGTGAACTAACTCCAAATTGCAAATGCTAATTATAACTGTGGAACAGGATGGTCTGGAGCAGTGCCTTATTCTGGGCTTACTTGCAGCTCACAATCTGATCCACTTTGTCCAACGGCCAGAATGGTGAGACCTGGAAATTGCTGGGAGCCACATGACCACAATATGCAACAAGCTGGACTAGACGTAACAACAAGAGTCTGTCTAGGTCCAACGTGATTGATCCAATGAGTGTATGTATGGTTGGCGATGATCGTAGTCCAGGCCTGAAATCAGCTCGAGGTGCCATTAGTATCAGTTGTACCCCTCTGTACAAATGTGCCAGTGAATTGTGCTGTTTAGTCAGGCTCAGGAATTGAGGAGTCTGCAGCAGTTTACTGATGTTGAGCTTTGAACCACAATAGTGCATAGAGTCATTAAGCCACACAGCAGAGAAACAGGCCCCTCAACCCAGCTTGTTCAAGCCGACCAAAATGTCCCATCTAAGCTAGACCGAATTACCTGCTTTTTACCCATATCTCTCTAAACTTGCCCGATCAATGTACCCCTTTTAAAGTGGCTTTTAAATTATGTTATGTTACCTGCCTTAACTAGCCCCTCCAGACAGCTCCAAATACCCATCAACCCCGAGTGAAAAAGTCCCCATTCAGGTCCCTACTAAATCTTACCCCTTTCACCTTAAACCCATGTCATCTAGCTCTTGATTCCCTGGGTATGAGTCTCCATGCATTCATCTCATCATCAATTTCCCTCATGATTTTATACATCTTTATAAGATCAGCTATCAGCTTCCTATCAAGTCCCAGCCGGCCTAACCTCTCTCTATACCTCAGACCCTTGAGTCCTGGTAACATCCTCAAAAATCTACTACACACACTCCTGCTTAATGACATCCATTCGAAAGCAAAGTGACCAAAACTGAACACAATACTCCAAATGTGGCCTCACCAACATGTTATACAACTTTAACATAATGTAGCAACTGCTGTTGTCAATAGTCTAATTGATGAAAGACAAACAAAAGCCATCATTCCCACTGTATCTACTCGTGACACCACTGTCAGGGAACTATGTACCCGTATTCCTAGATCCCTCGGCTCTACAACACTCCCCAGAGCCCTGTCATTCGCTATGAAGGTCCTGTCCTGGTTTGATTTCCTATAATGCTACACAAAGTGCAACTGCGTTGTAATGATGCTAGATTGATGAAATACAAACAACAAGCCTCCATGCCACGATCTACTACCACCACCAAATGATCCTAGATCCTCTGCTCTACCCCACTCCCCCGTTATGTAGGTCCGTCCTGGTGTGATTCCTATCACACATCTGCATTAAACTCCATTAGCCATCTCGTCAGCCCACTTGCCCAGCAGATTGAGAATTGTAATTTTTGATAGCCATCTGCACTCTATACCACCTACTTTAGTGTGATCTGCAAACTTACTAATCATGCCGGTACGGTGCCGTAGCGGTACAAATAACGCCTTACAGCACCAGAGACCCGGGTTCGATCCTGATGATGGGTGCTACCTGTACGGAGTTTGTACGTTCTCCCCATGGCCAGCGTGAGTTTTCTCCAAGATCTTTGGTTTCCTCCCACACTCCAAGGACGTACTGGTTTGAAGGTTAATTGGCTTGGTATAAATGTAAATTGGCACTAGTGTGTGTAGGATAGTGTTAATGTGCGGGGATCAGTGGTCGGCGCGGACTCAGTGGGCCAAAGTTCTGTGCTGCATCTCTAAGACTAAAACTAAAACTAAACCTAAAACTAAATGCCGTGGATCATCATCCACATCATTCGTCTAAGCCACAAATAAAAATGGGTCCAGTACCAGGCCCTGAAGAACACCACTAATCACAGGTCTCCAGTTTGAAGAACAACATTCCACTACCACCCTCTGCTTCCTTCCATGAAGCCAATTCTGTATCCAGTCAGCTAACTCTCCCTGGATCCCATGCAATTCAAAGTTCCCGCTTTGCATGTTGAACATAACCAATTTTATGCATTTTAAAAATCAAATTTCATTAGCAAGAGCAAGAAGTAGGATTAAGTGATGAGCAATTTCAGCGAATCTTCTCATAACAAATTAATGTACTGAAGTTTAATGTTCTACCTGAGCTTTATTCTCGCTGGTGTTGTTAATGTTTAGAACATTGGCTCAAATTGTCTTTGTAATGAGGTTAATGGATGGTAAAATAACATAGCTAAATAATAAAATTACTGCAGTGCATTCAAGTTTTAATCTATTAGTGTATCAACTGGCAGCAAGAACTGCTCTAACAAATAGTAAGATTAAACGAGAACTTAGGATTTTTGTTTTCTCTATGTATAATGACAGGTGTCTAACTATACATAGACGGTCATCTGAAGGGTATGACCTGAATTGTATGTTGAGGCCTGCTGATCCCTGTCTGTTCTGCTTTACCAGTTCGTAGATGTGGAACGTAATATCGTCCGGTGAGGAGGTCATGTTGTCCAGTCTGAGTTTGTGCAGTGACTGAACCCTCTGTGCCGTGACCAGTGCCATTAACATGACTGTTTTCAAAGTTAGCCTGTGTAGGGACAGAGTTGATGCTGGAGACCAGTTCCAGAGCGTTTTCAGGACAATGCTTACATCCCAAATATGGGAGTACCTGGTTTTTGGGGTATTTGTATTAAATATTCCCCTCATGAGCTTTGTTACCAGTGGGTGAGTCCCTACAGTGTAACGCTTTGTCCCTTGCCATAGGTAAGTCGACAGGGCACTTCTGGCGCTGTTGATGGCACTGTAGCTGAGCCCCTCATCATAATGGAGGCCTGCCAGATATTCCAGAACAGATGGGATGTTCATGTTTCTGTTGGTGATGTTGTTCTTATGACAGTACATTTCCCACTTCCTGATGTAGACCAGATATTGTTTTTTAGTTGATTGTCTTTGGGCCGCCGAGATCATGTTCGCTGTTCGGTCCGTTTGTCCCAGGTGTAGAAGTGGTGTTTTTAAACTCTACGCATTAACAGGTTCAAGCTTTTATGGCATGGATGGCTATCCCCTGTCACAGGATGTAGTAACAAGTCTGGTCTATGTGGGGTGGTAATACGTGGTTCTAATACCATATTTTGCACCACTGGGAACCATGGTTGTGTAGGCCAATCGGGTACTACCAAAATACCAGACGCAGAGTCTTGTTGTATTTTCCTTAATACCCGATTGATGAGGCAGAAAGGAGGGAATGCATAGATAAACAATTTCCCCCAATGCAGCGAAAATGCATCTGTTGCTGCTGCCCCAGGATCTGGTTCCCATGAAACATAGTTAGATATCTGGTTGCTTAGTCTGGACGCGAATAGATCGATATCTGGTGTCCCATATTTTGCTGTAATATCAGCAAATACCATTTTGTTCAACATCCATTCGGTGTTTTCATTAAATTTGCATGACCTGGTGTCTGCCACTAAATTTAGTCTCCCTGGTAGGTATGTGACTGATATCCAAATATCTTTCTGGATGCACCATTGCCAAATTGAATTAGCGAGATTGTCACATGATATCGATTTGTTACCACCCATGTGGTTGATGTATGCTACCACGGTGGTGTTGTCTATTTGTAATTTAACATGCTGGTGATATCACCCAGTACAATATGACTTAAGGCCATGGAATGCACCCAACATTTCCAAGTAGTTTATGCCCGGTGTGAGTAAGAAAGATGCCTCCTGTACAGTCCATCTCCTCCACAGCTGGTGATGGTATTGGTGGCTCCCCACCCTAGTGCACTGGCATCGGTTTGTAGTACCATAGAACGGTTACTGACAATGATTGGGTTGGAGCAAAACCAGAGGTTGTCTATCCACCATTTTAGTTCCATTTTGGCTTGGATTGGTAGTCTCATAGGTCTGTCAAAGTGACCTGCATTGAATTTTAGAGCTTGTATTTTTGCTCTCTTTAAGTTTTAGTAATATAGAGGTCCAAACTGTGTGGCTGGGAAAGCAGCCACCATTTTACCAATTACTTTTGCTACCAATCTGATGGATGGATTTCTGATGTCAATGAGGTTGTTGCAAGCCTCTATTAAGTCTCTAGCCTTTCCCTTAGGTAGAGTCACCATCATGTGAACTGAGTCAATGGTGAATCCCAAATAGTCCATAGTAGTGGACGGTGTTAGTTTAGATTTAACTGGATGGATGATAAATCCCAGTTTTTCAAATAACTGTTTTGTGGCTGTTACAGTTTGTATGGCCAATTCTAAAGTTATGCCCACTATGAGTATGTCATTTAAATATGCCATAACCATGTGATTACGTTTCCGTAGGAACGCTAGGGCTGGTTTTAAGATTTTCGTGAACAGCCTGGGGCTGATGATAGCCCATTTGGCAATGCTTTATATTTCCAGTTTGTCCCATCCAGTTGAATTTTAAGTAACATCTGTGGTCACCTCGTATGAATAGTAAGCATCTTTTAAATCGATGCTGGCCATGTAGTAACCTTTGGAAATTAATTGTTTAGCAGTAACAAAGGTTTCCATTTTAAAGTGAATATATTGTACAAATGTATTTAATTTTGTCAGATCTATGATGATGCGACAACCACCATATTTTTTGGTTTTGGTAAAAATATTGGACACGAATTCTAATGGTTCGTGTTGGGTTGTCTCAATTACACCTTTTATGTAAAGCCGCTCCAGTTCGGTTTATGTTGAACTGGAGGGCTGTACTTGTGTATAAATTCTATTGTATACCCCTGGATACTGTTTAAGATGTAAGTATCGGTTGTTAGCATGCTCCATGCATTCAAAAACTAGTGTAGTCTCCCCCCAACACCCATGCTCTCCATATCTTTTAGGGAACCAGACCCACCTACCTCCATTGTTACCAGTGGTAGGTTTACTTCTTCTTGTAGTTCTTCTGCTGTTGTTGCGCTGGTGCCTGGTTTCTCGGGTTGGTTGGTGTTGGCATTGGGGTTCCCCGCATCTTCCAAGAAGGCTGGCCTGGGCCATGGCCTAAAAAAAGACTCATGTTTGTAGAACCGTAACTTCGAGCTTTCACCAGTTCTGCTGGTGGGTGCGTAGGGATGCTGTCTTTGGCTGTAGTGGGTTTTTGTTGGTGTTCCTTTTATTAATCCCAAGGTTTTGGCTTCTTCATCGAGCTCTTTTACCTGCTTTGATAGGTTGCCACCGAACAAGAGAATTGATGGTTTCGTGGCCCCAGGTTTGCACAGTCCCGCAAATTTTGGGTTCAGTGTGGGTTGTATGGCACTTTTCCTGATGTTATTTATTTTGTGCTGGGTGTTACAGAATAGTGCCAGCGCATTTGGTTGTTACTGGGACATTTCCCTGTCGTTCACTGTACGGGCAAATCCTGTTATCCCTGCGGTCAGTACTTTCAGTACTTTTTGTAATTTCACATCCATACTCCTGACCCCTGTTCCGATGTGTTTCCAGATACAGTTGTTGATGATTGAAACGTTCAGGGAAATGCAACTGCCCGGTGCCAGGTGTCTTCCTGTGGTGTCCAGTACAGCCTGCTCTTGTAACTGGTTTAGTGACACGTAGTCAATACTGGCAGCAAGCTTTGGCTCCAGATTTTGTCCAGTCTGTTCCGGCTGTATAAAATTGGCCACCATGTCCAGTAAGTTCTCTTTTTCTCGCACCCCATGCACACTTATCTGTTCTTCTGCGGACCCCTCTTCCAGGTCAGCCCAGAACTGTCCCGCAGTGCTCCCCTCCGATGAGGTGGAAACACTGTGCAGCCCTTGAAAAGGTGCTGCTGTGGGTTTACCATAGGGCCCACAGTGACTCGACTCCATCTCCTGCAGTCTGTCACGTTGGAGCAAATGCTCCACACACCGCTCCATCCGGCTCCAGTGCTCTCGGTCGCTGGCCGCCCGCGGTGTTTCAAAATCGGACTCCTCCGAGTCCACGACCTCGTTAGATTTGTATTTTGCCTTGCCGCCCGGACACGTGGATTTGGCCGGTGCAGCGGCGGCATCGGGCACAGCTGATCCCACTACGGGTGATCCAAGTGCCGTCGGCTGCTCTTGCTGGCTGCCCGCTACTCCGCGGTCCTCCCTCACCAGCTTTGTCGCAGCCCTTGTCTTCTTTGCTTTCACCATTTCCCTCCTGTAGTTGGGAAAGGAAACAAAATAGACCGCAGAGTAAACCCTTACCTGCAATTAGAGGAACGTCCTTCCACCGCATCTGACGTTTTGCAATGTGTGTAGCGATATGACACGCATGCGTCCTGGTGGGGTTCTTCACGTAGTCACTCACGTGACTCCGAAGTAAAATCATGTTTCTATTCACATAAATGGAAGCACAAATAATATCATTTGAATTTGTGGAGAACCTTTGATGCTGAGGAATGGATATGTTAGTTAAGCCATTTAGTTTTGTTTAGTTTAGTTTAGAGATACAGCGCGGAAACAGGCCCTTCAGCCCATCGAGTCCGCACCGACCATTGATCCTCGCACATTATCACTATTCTGTACACATTAGGGACCTAATGTTTTATTTATTACACACATTTATACCAAACCAATTAGCCTCCAAACCTGTATCTCTTTGGAGTGTGGGAGGAACCCGAAGATCTCGGAGAAAACCAACGCAGGTCACGGGGAGAATGTACAAACAGTACCCGTAGTCGGGATCGAACCCGAGTCTTCGGCGCTGCACGCGCTGTAAGGCAGCAACTCTCCCCACTGCGCCACTGTGCCACCCAAAGGTCAAAGAAAGAAAGACTATATGAGCTGACCAAAGGGCCTAGCCAAAGGATGGCTTGAAGAGGATTCCCAAGTAAGGAGAAGGATATGGAAATGGAACAGTTTATGGACTGAATTCTTCAGACAGGGATTGGCAGCTGTATGTGCAGCTGGCAATTCCACACTTTAGTATGACTTAGAACAGGGGTCGGCAACCTTGTTCTGCATAGGGGCCAGGACGCATGTCTGTGAATGGATGGCGGGCCACGTCTATCACGTGCACTCATGGATCCCGCCCCCATCCCGCCCAGGATTGCAGGCAACAAATCACGTGTCACATAGATCCCGCCCCTTCGAGGACACCACCCGGAGCACCGGCCACAGATCATAGAGATACTCCACTATGCAGTATATGTCCTATGCAACATATTCAGTATCAACAATGCCAGCATTTGCACGGGTTTGTAACGGAAGATACTGGGTACAAAGGCAAGGAGGTTGTGTTGAACTTTGTTAAAACATTGGTTTCATTAAGGCTGGGATATTGAGCACTGCACTATACAGCGCAAAAGCACGGCAGAGAGTGCAGACAAGATTTACTAAAACAATGTAGGGAGGAACTGCAGATGCTAGTTTACGCCGAAGGTAAACGAAAATTGCTGGAGTAACTCAGCATGGCAGGCAGCATCTCTGGAGAGAAGGAATGGGTGACATTTTGGATCGAGCCGCTTCTTCGGTTGCTCTCCCTGCTGAGTTACTCCAGCAATTTGTGTCTATTTCTTAGAGCAGCCCTGCGACGTGGAACTTTGGTTGCAAGCGAACTTTGGTTTGAAGGCTGAGATGAAATTTGGGTCGAATTCATCGCAGGCAGAGGGATTAAGGTCGAACGAGTTGCACCGAAGTTTGGGCTGTTTCATCTAATGTTTTGATTTCATTGCACTGTATTTTTCCTTTCACTGTCTGGTACAATTTATGTATAATCGTAAGATTAAAAGAGAACTTACCAGTTTGAAGTTTGATCTGTATTTTATGAGGAGTTACGATGAGGGATTACGTGAAGAACCCGCTCAGCACGCATGCATGGCATACTTCAAAGCAGCGGTGTGGAATCACAGATAGACACAGTTATTGAAGTAAACATAGTAAAGACAAGGAGACATCAGTTTAAGATTTGACCCATATTAATGAGGGTGGGAGCGGAGGGCACATAATCCCTCATCGTAACTCCTCATAAAATACAGATCAAACTTCAAACTGGTAAGTTCTCGTTTAATCTTACTATTTTACTTCGGAGTCACGTGAGTGACTACGTGAAGACTTCAAAGCGTGTAACAGGTATTACTTCACGCACTGCCGAAGTCCTTGAGGGAGGAAGTGTGTTATCGTAATCAACCAATTAATCTGTTTGTAGAAAAACACAATGGTATTTAAAAACATTTTTTTTTTTTAACAATAACAACAAAGAAATTAAATTACTCCCCTGGGCTTCAATTAAATATTTGCAGTCTGTAAAATCTTTCCTGCAAATAAAACAGGTTTTGCCAACGGCTTATTATAAAATTTCTGAACGGTATTTCTCCTGACCATCCTGCTGTAGCCAGGATGTGGTTTGTAGGCACGTCCATTCTTTTAGCCATCGACGTGGATGCTGCCCTGGTGGAATAAAATTTTGTACATGCTAGTATTTATCCCAGCAGTTTTTAGCACCTGCTTGAGCCATCTCGCAATGATTTGGCTCGTCACCCGACCATAAGGTTTTTTATGACTGACCCACAAGGCTTTTCAAATCCCTTGAATATTTTGGTTGTGTCTATGTAGGATAGTAGGTGGGTCATAGCACATAACTGTGGTTCTGGCGGGTAAGCCCGGAATTCCACGACTGGATTAGGTGTTCCTGGTCTGCTCTGTTTGATTAGTCCCTGGATAACAACAGAGATCTGGTCTGGAGCTGTGAGTATGCTGTCCAGTCGCAATAGGTGTAGTGACTGGACCCTCTGTGCAGATACAAGTGCCATCAACATGAGTGTTTTGAGCATAGATTGTTCCAGGATGTGGGATCTGGCTGGTGGCTATCCCCTGAGGTATGTCAGGACCACACTGACATCCCATATATGGGTGTACCTTGGTCTAGGGGGTTAGAGTTGTAAATACCCTTCATTAGTTTGACCACCAGCGGGTGGGACCCCATGGCCTGTTGGCCTGGAGCTGGTTTAAAATAGACAGGCAGGGCATTTCTAGCTGTGTTGATGGCTCTGTAGCTGAGTCCTTCATCGTGGTGAAGGTTCGCCAGGAATTCCAGTACGTTGGTAACTGTAGCGATTGAGTAGGTGGTCCCTGTATCCAAGCAGTACTTCTCCCATTTCTTGATGCTGGACAAGTGCTGTTTTTAGTAGATGTTCGGAGGGATGCTGAAATGGTGTCGACGGTTTGTTCTGATAATCCCAGTCCCAGAAGTGGTTTGTGCAGAATCCGCAACCCAGGAGTTTGATTTGTTCATGGCACGGGTGGCTTGTGCCCGACACTGGGTGTTAATAACTCTGGGTCACTGGGGAATACCATCGGAGTTTCAACAACCATGTCATGGAGTATTGGGAACCATGGCTGTGTAGGCCAGTCGAGTACTATCAAAATACCTGAAGCAGAGTCCATTTGTATTGTGCGTAGTCCCCAACTGATGAGGCAGAAGGGAGGAAATGCATAGAAGAAGAATTTCCCTAATCCAGCGCAAACGCATCTACCGCTGCTGCCTCAGTGTCTGGTTCCCAAGTGACATACATAGGTACCTGGTGATTTAGCCTTGATGCAAATAAATCGATATCTGGCGTGCCATATTGCTTGATAACTTTTGCAAATTTTTGGGGGTTTAACATCCATTCGATGTTGTCATTAAATTTACGTGACCTGGTGTCTGCCACTGTATTTAGCTTACCTGGCAGGTAAATTGCTGATAGCCAAATATGTCTTTCGACACACCATTGCCAAATTGTGTTGACCAACTTGTCGCATGATACCGATGTTATGCCGCCCATATGGTTAATGTAGGCCACCACCATAGTATTATCTATTTGTAACCGTACATGCAAGTGATGCATATTTGTGCATATGCTTTTAAACCATAAAAGTCACCCAACATCTCTAGATAATTAATGCCCAGTGTAAGTGGTAACGGTGACTCTGGGTTAGTCCATCTACTACTTGTGCTGGATATAGAGTTAGTTGCTCCCCAACCTTGAGCACTGGATCAGTTTGGATAACTAACGTAGGGTTAGTGATGATAATAGGGCTGAAACTATGCCAAACGTTTTTTGCCCACCACTGTAGTTCTGATATTGCTTCAGTGGGTAACTTTATGACACAATCATAATGAGCTGTGTGTCGTTTTGGTGCCTGTACCTTTGCTCTTTGTAAGTTTTGACAGTGCAAAGGTCCAAATCATTAAATTGTTGTATGATTGTGCCAATTCAACTGTTTTGTCTCTTGGCAATGTTACAGTCACGTAGACTGAACTAATTTTTCTAGTATGAATTGTATTTTTTATCCACTAATGCCATTGAGTATATACTGATCACTCGTGATAGACTCCCGTGCTTCTTAAAACAGGTGTAATCTCCCCCCTGTTAGTATTAAGCCCCTATTTTCTGTATGCTGGTAGGAACCAGACTCACCTACCTCCATGGTTATGGGTATTGTTCTGTTTCCTGCCGGTCCAACGAGTCTTGCACGTTGTCTGACGTGGCGGTGATGTTGGTGGGTGGCGCATTTTCCATGGGGTCCACTCTGGGCCCTGATCTAAAGAAGACTTTCGGTGATAGAATGCGGACCCCGAGCTTTCACCAGTCCCATATGATAGACGTCGACTGATGGACGCAATGGGCTGCTGCTGCTTAGGAATTATTGGTTTTGGTTTGCTCGTCCCGGGCCTGCCCTCATGAGACAGAAAGTTTTTTAAAGCCTCTTCCATATCCTTCAAAAGCTTTGTGAGGTTTTTGCCAAAGAGCAGTGAGTCTGTGTCAGTGGCTGGGGTATGCACAATCCCGTAAATTTAGGATTTTATGGCAGGTTTTATAATTTGTTTATGAAGGTTGTGGTCATCTCCGTATTTGTCCATGGAACGAGCAAACGATGTGATGGCTGACGTCAGGAGCCTGAGGATCCGCTGCAGTTTTCTAAGGCCTTATTGACCACCTCTCCTGTAGGGCCTGTTGGAGAGATAGTTAATGCTGGCCGCTGGTTTGGTCTTTAACGGCCTCCTGCACGTGGGGTTGCCACGTAGCGGTCCACTACACCTAGCAGCTCTTCCTGTTCCTGCACCCCTTGCATACTCCCGAGATCTTCAGCCATCGTCCCCTCTTCTTGACCAGCTCAGTCCTGGTCACCAAAGCTACCCTCGGGTAAGGAGGAAGCAATGGACAGTGCAGAAGGCACTGTGGAGGGAGTGCCTGAACTCCCCCCTGCGAGAGCGCCCCTCACGAAGCACGTCTCGTTGGAGATCCTGCTCCAGGAGCCGCTCCAGTGGCTCAGGCGGCTGTCTCTCCTCCGGGCAGGTGGAGAGACGTCCCCATCCGACAAGTCGGAAGCCACCGGCCGGACGCCTCTTCCGTGGCTTTACTTCCAGCTCGCTGCTCAGGCGGTAGCAGGCTGGGCTCGGACGCGGTGTCGGGGAATAGCGGAACGCCCGGTAAGCGGTCCTACCGCCTTGTTGCTGGCCCCCCCCCCCCCCAGATGGATCGCTCCTCCGTGGAGTCGAGCGGGGAACGGGTCTTTTCAGGCGGCTGTCTTTCCCCCGTGCGGGTGGAGAGACGTCCCCGTTCGACAAGTTGAAGGCACCGGTCGGACGCCTCTTCCGTGGCTTGCTTCCAGCGCGGTGTCGGGGGATAGCTGAGCGCCGGGTAAGCTGTCCTACCGCCTTGTTGCTGCCCCCACCCCACTCTTCCGTGGCTTGGGGGACAGGTTTGTTCTAGAGCCTTTCTTCTCTGCCTGAAAGCAGAAGGCTCCCTGTGAAAGAAAAACCCGACCTTACCTGACGGTCCGTTCTTTCACCCCGTAGCGGGAGCGCCTGACTCCAGATGTGCCGCTGTTGCATTGCTGAACGTAAATGCCGCGCATGCGTGCTGAGCGGGTTCTTCACGTAGTCACTCGCGTGACTCCGAAGTAAAATTTATGTTTTGGTAAGCATCTGAACTTAAACAGGGTACGGGAGATACATAAACAATGCCAGTAAATCGACTGCTCTCACAGAAAGCATATGGACAGCAGACACTCCACCTCTACCAAAAATGGATAGCGTTTCGGGTCGAGACCATTCCTCAGACCTGACTGGTCTCAGCCGATGAATTGAGACAACTGTCACACCAAAGATGGACACAAAATGCTGGAGTGACTCAGTGGGACAGGCCGCATCTCTGGAGAGAAGGAATGGGTAGCGTTTCGGGTCGAGACTCTTCAGACTCAGTCTTCAGGTTTGAAGAAACGCCACAAATTCCTTCTCTCCAGAGATGCTGCCTGTTCCGCTGAGTTACTCCAGCTTTTTGTGTTCATCTATGGTTAAAATAGATTACAGATTATCTGGTGTTTTGTGCGTGGGAGCTTGTGTGCGTTACGCAGGCAACCAGACGGTATTACTGTGTTTAAACAATAAATAAAACGTGCTTCTTGTTGTCAAGGAGCGGGGGGAGGTTAGTGGGAGGAGATAAAATTGTTTGTTGTCATGTACAATTGTCATCGGCCCGCCAGGGAATTTGTGTTCCTCCCCCCATGTTTTAAAAGCACTATATTATGGCTGCCAATGCCCCGAGCCGTCCGTCCCTGCGGCAGGGGTGGGGGTGAATCACCCGGTGTGGGTATCGGGGGTGAATAACCCCATGTGTGGGTCGGGGTCCGGGGGGGAATCACCCTGGTGTGGGGGTTGGGGTGCGATGGCGGTGCATCGTGGTCAGTGACTCTGGGTGGGCAGAGGGACCAGCCTGTCGCACACCTCTGCTCCACCTGGCGCTGCCGATACACAGTTCGTCACAGTGCAACCGCATGGGGGAGACGAGGTGGAGGGTGGCCGCGGTCGTGGCCGTGGGAGAGTGAGGGCTGTCCCGAGGGATGCGTTCTTTTGGCCGCTTACAACTTGATACTCGGGTTCAGAATGCCCAGTCACCTATGGCTGGTGTGGGAAAATGATCACCACCCTCCCGTCTCCACTGGCCAGTGATGTGATGGACGCGGGGGGCTGGATCAATCGCTGACATGTCCCGCCCCCACGGCGACGTCATGACCGTTATTTTACTTTTCGGTAGAGCAGCCATTCGGTTAGTTGGCATTTCGCCTGAGCGGCATTTCGGTGAGTTTCCTTTTAGGCATCCTGCCCTTTCAGTTAGTTTGCTTTTAGGCATCCCTCCCTTTTGGTTAGTTGCCATTTTGGCTTCGTACGCTTTCGGTTATTTGGCGTTTCGGCTTCGTTTCCATTTGGTTATTTGGCTTCAACTTCTTTGTTTTGGCTTCTCGTCGTTTGACGCCACATCCGGGTACCGTCTGAACCAGTTATATAAGTCCATACAATGCCTTCACGGGGTCTATATGACACAGAGATACAAGAGTACTTGTGAATAGACACAAATTGCTGGAGTAACTCAGCGGGACAGGCAACGACTCTGGAGAGAATGAATGGGTGACATTTCTGTCGGTGTTCAGCTCCCAGCAGTGCTCCGCACTTGGCGGCGCTCGATTCTCAGCGGCGCTTGGCGGCTACACCATTGCAGCCGCCAGCGCAGGCCTCCTTGCGTCACCGCGCCTGAGCGCCGCGAACCGGGACCTGGGAGGTACCGGAGATGACGGAAGTCTGCGGGCCGGTTGATTACGGGAAAAAATATATGCCTGTAGGCCGGATGATTTCGGGTTACGGGCCGCATTCGGCACGAGGGCCGTAGTTTGCCAACCCCTGATTTAGAAGAAGGCTGCTCTGCCTGGTGTGTGGATGTTGGCTCACAGAGCAATCCTATCTTTCCCATTCCCCTATTTATATTAAACTGTGAATTACTCTATCTCACATCCTCCACTGAAGAGTTCCCCTCCCCCACCAACCACCACCCCTGATACCCCTGATTAATTTAGCAGCATATCTTTTAGGATGTGGGAGCAAATAGGAACATTTGTATGGAACTGGTCTTCTGGAAAATATGCACGTACAGCACTGAAGGTCAGGACTGAACTTAGGTCCCAGCTCGTGCAACTTAGACAACAGAACATGGAAAAGTACAGCACGGGAACAGGCCCTTCACATACTAACGTCTGTGCCGAACATGATATCAAGATAAACAAATCTCTTAATCTCCAAAATACTCTTAAATGCTCTTATCATATCTGGCTCCTTCACCACCCCTGACAGTATGTTACAGGTACCCATTACCCTCTGTGCAATGGTAGCCCAATGTAAATTCATATGGTGCATCCCCTTAGTAGGCTCTCAAGAATTCCTTAACCTCTCTACTTGCTGGCATTTCTTCTCTTCTTAAAGTATTTTCCCCCAAACCTCCCATTGTCCCAAAGCATCAACACCATTGAATCAACCTCTCATATGAGTGAGGCCTTTCACCTACTATACCAGCACAGATCAGCAAACACAGTAAGTTGTTACTGAGGCTGCAGCCAGATCTGGGATGTGACTCAAGGATCTAAAATAGATTCTGGGTGGGCGTAGGCTGCCAGTGATCAGTAGTGGTGTTGGGGCCTGCAGGCAATACCTGTAGTAAGGTTGTGCTGTGCTGTGCTGGGCTCGGTCACCAATTAGTGACAATATAAGATGTTGCCTAATATTGTCCAACCCCCTTCCTTCCCCTCACTTATTTATGCCTAGGTGAAGCATCCCAATTAGGCATTGTTGTGAGTAGTTAGGTTGTGCTGTTGGGATGCTGGTCATTGGTTTGCTGGTAGTTGTTTGGGAAGAAGGTGGGTGGATGCTGTGAGTAGCTGTGTTGAAGGCTGACCAATATCCCAGCAGAGAATTGTGGAACCTTCAACTCCATCCAAGCTAAGATGTGCACCACCAAGGGCATTGTATACATAACTCTGTCTTCTTCTTTCGTGTGGCGTGCACAGCTTAAAGTTGCAGGACAACTTGTTCTATTTGATCTTCTGTTTGTGCACGTCCAGTTGATTGCATTAGTCGAAACAGGGCGGACCACGTGAAGGTTGCAATCTTCCACCCCACATAACTCTGTGAAATGTCAAGAAATGAGTGGTATGACATTGATACATTATTGTTTAGATCAGATGCATTGTCCTTAATTAACAGTATTCTTCTCAAAGCTGTATTGGTTAGACGAACAGCAACACAAAGGAACAAACACCACCTTATGGGATGTTGCTAGTATTGATTCAACGACCTAGTGGTAAGGAAATAGTAAACAGGAGATGCTGGGATCTGGAACAAAGAAAAAAGTGCAGCTGGAGGAACTCAGCAGGTCAGGCAACATCTGCGGAGGGAAGTAGACAGCCGAAATTTCAGATTGGGATGCTTCACCTGGGCATAAATAGGTGAGGGGAGGGAAGGGGCTTGGACAATATTAGGCAAGCAATAGGTGAATTTAGATGAGGAGCGGTTGGATTGGCAGATCCAAGGGAGGGAGGATGGAGATAGTGACAGGATGGGAGGTGAGAACTGGAGACCAAAAAGTGCTGCAGATTATGAAATCTGACAAGAACACAAGGTGAAAGTGGATTTAAATGTGGGAGGGAGGGTGAGCAGATGGAAATAATGTGAAGAGGCGATGGGGAAGCTCTGTGAAAGGAGAGTATAGGTGATGAGCAGATGAGTAAGTGGGAGGGAAAAAAAACTTGGTGATAGGGAGCTAACAACTCCATAGAAACCATAAATAGAAATTTCTAAAAATAAAAAAAAACATCAATTTATTTTTTAAATAGAAAACCATTTGACAATACATTGATACAGTATTGTAGCAGGCACTGCTGTTCAGTTGAGATTTACTGCTTTGTATAAAGTGCTTTCTGTTCATAGTTCTACCTTTACATAGAACATATAACAGTCACGGTGGCGTAGCAGTAGAGTTGCTGCCTTACAGCAAATGCAACGCCGGAGACCCGGGTTCGATCTCGATTACAGGTGCAGTCTGTACGGAGTTTGTACATTCCCCCTGTGATGGGTTTCCTCCGGGATCTTCGGTTTCATCCCACATTCCAAAGACGTAAGGGTTTGTTGGTTAATTGGCTTGAAAAATATAAAAATTGTCCCTAGTGGGTGTAGGATAGTGTTAATGTGCAGGGATCGCTGGTCGGCGCTGACCCTGTGGGCCAAAGGACCTGTTTCCGTGCCGTATCTCTAAACTAAACTAAATTAAATGCATCACGACTGGCCCTTCGGAACTCAATGTATGTGCGGAACATGATGCCAAGACCAACTCTTAGCTGCCTGTATATAATCCATATCCCTCCATTCCATGCCTATTCAAAAGTCTCTTAAATACCCCTAACATATCTGCCTCCACCAGCACCCCTGGCAGTGCATTTTAGGTACTGACTGTTCTCTCTTTATCCATTTAGGCAAGTTTCCATAAAAAGGTATTTACAGAAACGATAATGGGGAATGTGTCTTTAAGAGGTGATGCCCCTCCAGGATTGTTGAACAGCAAAATGTTAGCGATTACATTCATTCTAAAATGGTAATGTCACGAACATTGCACATCTGGATTTGGCACGATTCTAGCCTTAAATACCTTATCTTTGTTTCAAGCAGGTTTTAGACAACTCTTCTATTTCAGTGCGGTCCTAACTGGGCATGATGGGGACCTCTGCGAAAGGAGATTATAGGTGATGACCAGATGGAGTAAGTGGTTACTCCATGCTTTGGTGCATGAGAAATGGTTGCCAACTATTGTAGAGGCACATCAGCAGCAATAAGTCCTAAGATACTTCAATATACACAACTCAAGCCCTCCAGTCCCAGTGACATCCTTGTGAATCTTTTTTACACCCTTTACAGCTTACTGTCAACCTTAGAGACATTCTTCCTTTGGCTCAAAGTCTGATCTCACTAACAACTTGTACAGTGGTAACATAGCAATTCCTGCCCTTAATGCCATGATGCCATACCAATGAAGTCAAGCATGGCAAATGGCTTCCTCACCACCCTGTCTATCTGTGTCATAAGAACGAATGGATGGCAAATGTAACATTGTGAGAATGTTACAAGAGGAACTGCAGATGCTCAAACCATGCATTAAATGCGGACCAGGCAGCATCTCTGGAGTACATGGATAGCTGATGTCTTAGGTCAGGACCCTTCTTCAGACTGTTTGTAATGGGGAGGAATAAGCAGGAAAAGAGGTGGGGATGGGACAAAGCTGAGCAAGTGATAGATGGATACAGGGAGGAATGATTTTTGATTGGCAGATGGGTGTAGAAGGTCTAGAGATGAGAAGGCAACAAAATGGGGTCTAAATAAGCCAAAAAGGAGACAAGGAGACATAATCGATGCTGATAACGAGAACATTGTAGTGAAAGAGGAGTAAAATTCAAAACCAGATGGAGGGATATGTGGAATAAGACTAAGGGGACATGGTGGGGTTGGGATATTGGGAGAATGGGTGTGCATCGGGGTCCTGAAAAAAGCAGGGGGGGGGCTAAAGACAAAGAAAAAAATGAAGTTGGGTTTCACCTAAAATTGGGGTGAATACCATGACATTCCAAATTGAATATGAGGCGTGTTTCATCCATTTTGTGCGTGACCTCAATCTGGTAATGGAGGAGGCCCAAGACAGAAAGGTCAGTAGGGGAATGGGCAGGGTAGTTGAAATGGTTATCAACTGAGAGATCCAGCAGACCTCGGCGGACTGAGCACGTGTTCAGCAAAACGGTTACCGATTCCACACACTTGCACTTGCCAATGTAAAGGAGGCCACACTGTGGACACAGCATACAGTAGATGAGTTTAGAGGAGGTGCATGGGAACCTCTGTCTCGCCAGGAAGGGCTGCTTAGGTCCCTGGATGGAGGTAAGGGAGGAGGTGCAGCGGCAGGTGTTACATCTTCAGAAATTGTGGGGGGAAAAATACTTGGGAAGGGGGCAATTTGGAAAGGAAGGGATGTGAATTTCAAGTAGTTGTGGAGGGGGTGGTCTCTATTGAGAGCAGGAAAGCGGTGAGGATGGGAGGATGTTGCAGGTGGCAAAAATGTCAGAAAATTAAGTGTTGGAAAATGAAGTATTTAGTTGGAAGGGTGAAAGTTAAGGAGAAGGGGAACACTATCTTTGGGGGGAGATGAATCTAGAGGATAACTGTGGGACACAGAGGCTATTCTATCATGCATACATTAATGTTTTTCCTTCCTTTTCAGATCTTTGTCCAACTGACTTTAGATTAAGTATATTTTTATAGGTCTCTGGGATAATCTTTGCATATCCAATAGTCATTCACACCTTTATTCTGCATCTTAGCATTTATTGACTGTTCAAACTATTACCTGCATCTGTGGAAATTATTCAGAAAATGTAACCCATTGCTCACATCTTTTGATGTTGATTAGCTCAATAAACAAACATTTCCAGCAAAACGGTTGTCAGTTTGATGAATAGTTACATCTGAGAAATAAATTCATTTAAAAAGCTGCGGTTCCATTTGAATTTCCAGTTTTAAATTTTCTTAAATTTCAGATTTGCATCTGTCATAATTGCTCCAGTTTCCTGCCTCACAGAAGGTGTCAGGTCTTGGGTCAAGCATTGAGAATGGTTCTCATGAACAGAAGCAGACATTTAATTTTGCATTTTAATTTGAACATTTCATTTTTTTTAATATAAAAAATAATTTGACCATTTGTCTGATGCCACTTCGTTGTAAAGACAACTTCAGCTCTCTGGGCCTTAAGAGAAATATTGATGAGAAGTATTCAGTCTTTACTTTAGACTTTAGAGATCCAGTAAGGAGTCTGCGTTGGCTCCCGTACACTTGCCCTATCCTATACCTTGGAGAAATTTACTATTTTTACCAAAGTCAATTAACCTACAAACCTGGATGTTGCTGGAGTGTGGGAGGAAACTGAAACACCCGGAGAAAACCTTTGCAGTCACACGGAGATCATACAAACATTGTTCAGACAGCAACTGTAGTCAGGATTAAACCAGATCGCTGTGTAGGCAGCAATTCCATCACTTCACCACTGTGCCACCTCACTGCACCACTCTTCCGCCCCAGTCTTGGGATGTAAACAACAGTTTACGCAAGCAAAGCAATGGAAAATTATTCGCTGTGTACAATTCACTGCAAAATCTTCAACCTCTTTATAAAGAGATTTAGTATTTTCCTAAAATTAGAGATGCAATTGAATCTGAAGTGGAGTAATCTAATAGAGATAGTTTTGTTTGACAACAAAAACATGTAATTTGCATTTGAGGAAAGCAAAGGTCTGCAGTTACTAAGCAAATCTGAATCTTATATTAAGACAATATCATTGAAACCTTTTAATTATTGTGGTCAGTGTAAGGTGGTTAGCAATATAAGGAATTATGCCTCACAAATCATTGTACATTCTACATATAGAGAGATATACTATCTTCACAGAAAATATACAAATAGAGCATAGAGCAGACAGCTCAAAAAGTTCAGAGTCCACAAATACCTCCTGGTCCATTTTTATCATTCCATCATTGAAAGCATCATCACCTCCTCAATCACAGTCTGGTACAGAAACACTGACAGTCACTCACTACACAGATTACGGCGCATTGTCTCCAAGGCCTCCAGGATCATCAACTCCCCCCCCCCCCCCCCTCAATCCATTCCATTTACCTCCAACGTACCTCAAAACGGGCAGTAAAGATCATCTCGGACCCCTCCCATCCAGCAAATCACCTATTCCAGTCACTCCCTTCAGGGAGGCGCCTCAGGTCACTTGCTACAAAATCCACCCGTTTTAAAAACAGTTTCTTCCCCTCGGCAATAAGAACACTCAATTCCCTCCAATAACAGTCAATATTAAGGATTTTTGATGTATACAGTGTCTTGTCTTTGGTCTTTGTCTGTTCTTTTGCACTATGTATTGTTGGTGAGATTTGTGATTTGTGATGTGGTATGGATGCACTTTATTACTGTGATCTGTGTTGTTATTAGTGTTAATGTGACTAAAGCAGTGTACCATCATGTACCAAACCCAAATACCACCAACCCTGGTCGTGTGGCAAATAAAGATTCTATCTATCTATCTATCTATAGCAGACAGATCGCAGAACAGTACAGAACAGGAACAAGCCATTTGGTCCACGGTGTCTGTGCTGAATATGATGCCAAGATAAACTAATCTCATCTGCCTGCAAATGATCCACATTACTTCATTGCCTATCTAAAAGCCTCTTAAACACCACTTATGTATCTGTCTCCACCATATAAAAGATAGAAGACAGAACAGTACATACAACAGAACATCGAACAGTTCCTTGGAACGAAGGAAGGTGAGGGGTGATCTTACAGATGTGTAGAAGATCGCGAGAGGAATAGATCGGGTAATGCACAGTCTTTTTTTTCCAGAGTAGGGGCATCAAGGGCATGGATTTAGGGTGGAGGGTGGGGGGTGGGGGGGGGGTGGGGGGGGGGGGGGGGGGGGGGGAGGGAGATATTGAATAGGAACCTGGTGGTAGTAGAAATATGGAACAAGCTGCCACAGCAAGTAGTTGTAGAAGAAGGAAATGGGCCAAAAGCAGGCAGGTGGGATGAGTGTAGATGGAGCACGCTGGTCGCCATGGGCAATTTGGGTACGTTGTATATATATATACTAGACCAAGTGGGACCAGTTGGGTCCCTGTCACACGGGAAATCTGGTCCCCCAATGCAACCCGTTCCCCCAACACAATATTCCACCACTCACCCGTTCCCGCAACGCAAACCGTTTCCCCGAAACTATATTCCAACATACACCCATAGCCCCCAACTGCACAGGGGTGGTTCATTTCCCCTTAGCCCCCAGCACTCCCTCTCCCACCTCTTCATTCTCCCTCTTTTTACACTTTAAAAAAAAATGCAAGCACTTCCCCTGTGCTTCCCCCAGCACTCCAATCCCACTTCCCCTGCCTCCCCCAGCACTTCCTCCCCTTCCAGTTCAGCCTCCCTCTGCCAGGACTCAGTGATCTGTGATAGCAAGATTGTTGCAAATGAAGTCCCATTGTGATGTCATAGCTGCAACTGCCTCTGCAACTGCCGCTGCAACAGCCGCTGCCACTGCAACTGCCACTGCCGTGTTCAAGCCATTCTTTCTCAAACTGGATTTTGCAAAGTTAAAAATGTGAATAACTTGTAAAATATAACATCAAACTGAACAAAACTAGATGAAGACACATCACGGAACAATTGTGAGTAAGGTGGTGCAATAATTGTAGCATAATTGTGAGTGATGCATCTTTTTGGTATAAATGTTTATGTAAGATTTAAAAAGGCAATATTCCACCACTCGCCCATTCCACTAATGCAACACGTTTCCACCATTCACCTGTTCCCCCAACACACCCCATTCCCCGATGCAATATTCCACCACTCACCCATAGTTCCCAACTGTGTAGGAGTGGCTCATTTGCCTTCATCCCCAACAATCCCTCCCCTCCTCCTCACCCTCCCTCTTCTCCCTGCTCTTCATCCTCCC